>NW_009718740.1:0-1644 GCF_000703405.1 Apaloderma vittatum | reverse complement strand
AAGGTGTAGGAATGATGTAGTTACAAACTCTTTACCTAAAGATGTCCTTTCGTCTGCTGGTGGATATTTTCTTCGAGAGATTATTCATGGACCAAGGTTCTAAAATAAAAATTGAGGAGGATGGAGCAAAGCTGGGCTTTGGTGAATACATCCAAACCCTAGACACATTGCAAACAGTCTCAGCCTGTTCCCAGGCAACTCCCAAGTAGAAAATAGGCACAACTGTTCCGAACGATTTTCTCTACGATTTGTTTGCCTACCTGTAGGGTCTTCTGTGGAGCCAGGCGAAATCAAAGGGGGAACAGTTGTTGACCTCAGCTTGCTTTGGATCTGGCCTGTAACAAGAGCTACACCCACACCAAGCTTCACATTTCAAGCAGTTTGATGTGGCCTTTTACAGAGAAAGAAATGGTTAGAATTTTTATTGCAAGAAGAAAATGCAATTTTTCATTCTTTCCTCGTTTCAGAAGGTCTGAAGGGCTTTTACTCAACTTCCTCCTCTACCTTCAGGCAGCGACCGAACGTGAGAAATTGCAACCTCGCTTTGGAAAGTTCTCAGGAAGCACAAACTGGGGGCTCGCCGTGGGGAAGCTGCTGTTCAGCGCGATTCGTGGTCGATTTGCAGACCAGGTGCCCTCTTCAACCGTGCTTTGTACCATTCCATACCAAAAGAGGCTTGTGGAAACGACAGGACGTTTCGCCCTGTTGGAACGCAGCTGGAAGGTAGTTGAGATCTGACCTTGCATAGCTGGGAGTCACCTCCCGGCTTCTAAAGTGTGACATCCCATAGAAAAATGTAAAATAAGCACGTTGCCCAAAGCTTGGCAAGGTCAAACGCCATCTTGCTGTTTGTTCAGAGGGCTTTGCCCCGGTGAACCTACCAGCCCCAAACAAAACTGCGTGGGAGGAGGGGAGGAATAACAGCTGAATTCAGGGGTGCTCTCTTTACACAAAGTCCTGAAGCCTAGAATGAGCTGTGATGCAAGATTTAATAGGTTAGTATCGATCTGCTTTCGCAGCGTTCAGAAGAGTGTGGTGTGTCCTTCCCAAGACCAAATGTAAGCCTTATAAATATCTGAATGCAGCTGGTATTATTTTCAAGCCCAGTTTAAGACGCCCGCGTTAGACATTCTGGCAAAACGCACCAGCAGTATGGAAAAGAGTCCATAGAACTGGAAAAATTTGCTGTAAATTCGCTGTTGTTGCATCCACCGATTTGGAAAAAAAAATCAGCGCGAAGGCGCGAGCCCGAAAATAAATGAAAGAAAATGTCTCGGGGCCACCTGGGAGCAGCAGTTTGACTGCAGCGAATCCTCGGTTGAAGTATTGAGCGGCGCGACGTTTGCCCGTCCAGGGGGAGAGATGTGCCCTTTGCCATCGGCGTAGGTTGCTGATGCTTCAATCCCTTCCTTGGCTGTAGACTGGCTGTAGACCCCTACCTCTAATTTGGGATCCTGCGCTGCTCCAGGCAGAGCTGGAGGAGACAGAAGGCGTGAATGGACAGCCAAGACCGAGCACAGCCAAGGGACTGGCTTGGCTCTGGAAGGCAAAACGCAAGCTGAGCCATTGGAGCCGGCTGTACACAGATGAGAAGGAAAATGCACAAAGTGATAAATAACTTTGCTCGGGCCGCCAGGAAGGGCT
>NW_009718739.1:3285-7716 GCF_000703405.1 Apaloderma vittatum | reverse complement strand
AGCACGTCTCACGCTGAAAAGAATGTTACAGGAGCAGAAAAGCGCTGTTGTCGGAATGTCTCCACACGAGAAGTTGTCTAAAGCCACGTATGTGTTAAGTTTTCTGAATATATCCAGCTTTGATATGTTAACTCCTCACCTGAGATTTCAGAAGGAAAACCAGAAAGACTTGCCACAGCCCAACGTACTGTAAAAGGACAGTCATACTAATGAATGAAAAGGTCCAGTACCTCTACTGATGTGGGGAAGAGGTTATGGCTGTGTTCAGCAATCTTGCTGCCCGTGATTAAGGACTGTTATTTGTTTTTTTTCCCCTGTATTCTGTTTATCATATATCTAGCTTACTTTTTTCTTATTTGCAGACTCTGTTCCTCATTTCTCATTCCAAATATAGGTACATAAACATTCCTTGAATGGTTTTTTTATTTAAAATTCACCACAGTCACCTCCTTAAGTGAATGCAAGTAGCACAATAATATTATGAAAAAAACCATACTGTACAGTAATGCAAAGAACATAAAATGGAGCAGCAGTCTACAGAACTACTGCTGATACTGCCGAATAAATCCTTAAATCCTTTTCTGTAGAAGTACCTTGCTAATAAATGTGGGTAATACTCTAGTTCTGTGATTTAATTCTCCTCATGTAAGTAGACAGAAAGCTATGAGACTTGCCCATATGCGATGCTGGACTTTGGAACTGGTCCAGAAAAGTGAAATACTCTGCTATTAAGTGGTATCAAATGTCTCTCGATGTTGTTAGGAAATGGATCAATTAGTTTAATAATATTTAAGGAAGCAAATAGTGAACTATATACATATATACAATCGCGATATCGAACCCGACTCCCCCCACACCTATCCCCAGTGGTGCCGCAGAGCTGTCGGCACCGGGGCACCAGGCTCAGCAGCAGAGGGAGCTGGGTACAGGAGCTGGATTCAGGCACTAGCCCCTTGGCAAAGCACTGAGCAAACGCCAGGCTCAGCAGTGGAGGGGAACGTGGCACAGGAGCTGGATTTGGGAACTCAGGATCAGGATCAAAAGCAAAAGAACTGACAGAAGAGACTTAACCCCTGAGATCCCCTAGCTTTATACTGTGTATAACTTATATGGAATGGAATACTTTGTTGGTCAAATGTCCTGCCTGTTCCTCACCAGAGGTGCAACCTTTCACTTCCTTGTGCCCCCTCTCACTACCCGGCACCCCCAGCGTGGCACCCAGAGCCAGCAGTGGCCTTGGGCACTGCAGGAATAAGGATCAGCCAGAGCCTTTCTGCATCCCAGTGCCAGGCAGTGACTGCAAACATCAGGGGTTATCACTGCCAGCAGCACACCCTGTCTGCACAAACATGTGGCTGACTTCAGAAAGGGCAGCCTTTTAGAAGAGAAAGTAAAAATCACTGGACAGAATTGTTTTAGTTTAGCTCAAACCAGGACAACTACTAATGGAAAGGTGAGCGATAAGCAACATGAAAGCTTAGGCAAAGCAAACAAAATGCAAGTGAAGAAAAAAGAGTAAAATAAAACTAGAAAGAAAAATAGACTGGAAAATAACCATGCCATTGCTTCAGCAAAGTTGAAAGACATCCCCCACTCCACCCACTTTTTTTTCATGTTGGGCTCTGTACAAGCAAACAGATACAGCTTTGCCTAAAAGCTGTGCAGGGCATTGTAAAGCTCAAGGCAACAGACTGACTTGCGGAAAGCAGACTCCACAATCGATTAGATTGTAAGGTAGGTATGTTTATTCAGTGCCGGGCGGCACGTGCGGGTAGTTCCATCAAAGCCGTGTGCGCCCACACGTGGCACCTGCCTTAACTCTATAGGTTGGAGTGTTACGTATTCATAAAGTTTCGCAATACGCCTGTACATATGCATGACGTGTCCCGCTTCGTATTAAAAGGAGTCATTTCCGTAATCTGCTCCTCTCCGCACTTGCGCAGGGCCTCCTGGTGGTGGTCGTCAAGGGTCTTGTGGAGGAAGGCTCGTAGTCTTCCTCACTATGCGCTTTTCACCTTTAGGTCCTTGCGCAGGCTCAGTCGTCTTTCGGCTTCCATCCAAACTGTGGAGCTGGTATCAGCTGGTTCTGAACTGCTCTAATGAGTTTCTGCAATGCTCGATCTGTTATCAAAGAGTAGCTCGCAATCTGTGTCATTAATCAATATCTTTGCCTCTGCTTATATACAATCATCTGCTAATTTTCCTGTAATCCTCCCTTCACAGACAACGTGAAGGTAGTGCAAGAAATGCGTGGAGTAAAGGTGATATACTCGTATAGTGAAATTATATTACGCTACCTAGCCATAATATTATATATGTATATACATAATATTATATATGCAATATAACAATTATATAATGCTAATCATAGAATCATAGAATGATACCACTTGGCCAATTCCATGTGTCCACTATGACATCACAATTCTGGGGGAGTAATCCCAAAGGGCCTCACTGACATTAAGACCCTGGTGAGGTGTTGCATGGTTCTCTATGACATCATGACTCAGCTGGGGAATTCCAAGGGTTGTTCATAACGTCACAACATTGATGTAGAACACCAAGGGTCTTCTATGACATCAGAGCCCTGGCAGGAAACCTCAAGGGTCCTCTGTTACATCAGAAACATTCTGGAATCGCCAAGTGTTGTTCGTGACATCACAGTCCTGGTAGAAAATCCCAAGGATCCTCCATGATATCACAGCCCCAGTTCCTGGTGTCTTATCCCAGAGGTCGTCTATGACATCGCAAGCCCGGTGGGCAATCCTAGGCATCCTCTATGACATCATAACACTGATGAGGATTCTGAAGTGTCTTCTATCATATGACACCCCTGGTGGAGCATCCCAAGTGTGCTTCATAAATCACAGCCCTTGAGGGGAATCCCAAGGGCCTTTGTCTCTGTAGAGACGGACACGACACATCTAAATGGTGACCAAAAATGGCCCACAATGGCCCCCCCTTTATTATACAAGGGCCCTCCACAACATCATGACTCTGGTGGAAAATTCCAGCAGTCTTCCATGACACCACAGCCATGGTGCCAAGTCCCAGGTAACCTCTATGACACCATAACACTAGTGGGGACCCCAAAAATTTCTATGATAACACAACCCTGGAGGAGAAACCCTACAGTGCCCCCCCATGACATCACAAGACTGAGGAGGAATCCCAAAGGTTCTTACTGACATCAGAAACCTGGTAGGGAATTGCAAGGGTCCTCCATGACATCACAGCCCTGGAGGAGTAGCTCCAGAGTCCTCCTTCCCGTCACTACAGTGCTGGGGAACCCCAAGAGATCTTCAGGACATCACAACATTGGTGTTGTGAACACCAAGGGTCCTTCACGATACCTCAACCATGGTGAGAAATCCTAAGGGCTTTCCATGACATCACAGCATTATTGGGGAATCCCAAGGGTCCTGTGTTTCAAAAAACAAAACTTCTGGGGAATCTCAGGTGTCCTCCGTGACATCACAACTCTGGTGGGGATTCCCCACCATGTACTCTGTGACATCACGGCCCTGGTGAGGAATAGCAATGGTCCTCTATGACATCACAGCAAAGGTGGGAAAATCCCATGTCCCCTATGATATCACAGCCGCGGTACCAAATTCCAAGTGTGCTCTGTGACATCATAGCAATGGTGGTAACCCCAATAGTTTCTTCTATGATATCACAGCCCTGGTGGAGAACCACACAGTGTCCTCCGTGACATCACAAGACTGGTGGGGAATCCCAAGAGTCCTCCAAGACAGCACAATCTTTGTGTTGAATCTCGAGGGTTCTCTCTGACATCACAGCGCTTGTTGGGAAACCCAGGATGGCTCCATGACCTCACAGACTTCATGTGGAGTCCCAAGAGTCCTCCCTAACATCAATCACAGTCCTGGAGGGGAATCCCAAGGGTCTTCCTTGACATCACTACTGAACCCAAGATTCCTTCACGATATCACAACATTGGTGTAGAACACACAGACTCCTCTATGACATCACAGCACTGATGGGGCATCCCAAGGGGACTCTATGACATCACAACACCTGTGGGGTAGCTCATGAGTCCTCCAAGACATCACAGTCCTGGTGGAGAATTCCAAATGTCCTTCCCCACAGTGTTCTACATGCTACCACATCCCTGGTGGGGAATCCCTAGAGTCCTCCATGATGTCATAACACCACTGGGGAATCCCAGGTGTCCTCTATGACATCACAATCCTTTTGGGGAACCCAAAAGGTCCTCTATGACATCACAACGCTGGTGGGAAATCCTTTAGCTGCTTCTACCATTTCACGGCCGTGGCCTGACCCGAGTTCAAGCAGGGAGGCCTAGTCTACTCTGAACCCTGACACAGGCTCAGCCCTGCTTCCTGCACCGTGGCTCTGAATTGCCGGGCTGTGACCACGACAGCCAACAGCGCCTGCCTGTGGCTC
>NW_009718739.1:0-3228 GCF_000703405.1 Apaloderma vittatum | reverse complement strand
GGTGCACCGTCGCCCCCGGACGGGCCAAAAAGTCACCCCCAGCCACTGGGAGATCTGCCACAACAGTTTCACTGCGGGAGCAACTCGCTAGGACTGCTCTGGAGAGTCATGGCCGTGGAATATGGGCAGGCACGGCTCTGGCCCTGACATGCTCCGGGAGCTGCCCCTCTGCCTGGCAGAGGAAGAGGAGGAGGAGCAAGAGAGAACAGGAGACAACAGCGTGAAAAGGAGCAGCAGCAGGAGGAGGTAGCAGGAGACCCCAGCCTGATGTAGCAGACTGATTCGTGGATTTTGCCTTAAACATTTCTTGTCATTTTTTACAACCTCCCCAGCAAAACAAGACCAGTTTCTGACCCTATGTGGCAAGGTGAGGGAATGTCTTAGAGGGGCGATCTGATAAGGCTATAAACGCCTCAGACAGCCCTGGCGTTGAATATGTGCAGGGATTAGGAAATCCTGCAGAGGCAGGATGGCCTTATCTCTAGCATATCTTCCAACAAGATGGGGCATTCGCACATATTAATGAGAATTATTACTTGAAACAATGAAGTGCCTTGATCCCCTACCTGACATTCTGCACTTCCGCATGTAGAAAATTGTGTATAAATTGAGGCAAGGTAAAGTAAAGGAGGTAACAAGGAGAAAAAGAAGAAAAGAAGACAAAAGACAAAGACGGATGCATCCTGAACTCTGCTTTGGCTGGATCAATGCAGGAACCCGGACCGGTGATCTCTCTCTCTCTCTCTCTCTTTTCTTTTTCCTTGCTAAGTAATGCAAGGTCTATCATACTGTTTATTTAGTTTTACGCCTAAATTTCTTTCTTGTGATGGTTAAGTGTAATATTGTCTGTCTTAGGATGTCCTTTATTATTCCTTATTATTATTATTACGTTGTTGTAGTTCATTGCTTATTTAGCCTTTTTCCTGGATTTCTTTTATATTGTCTGCCCTATCATGCTTTTAAATTAGAATCAATTGTCGTGAGTCCGATCTATATGTTGTGATAAATTAATAAATGTTTGTGTATGGGCCCTGAGACTTGTCTCACCGTTGTCCACACCGTTGGTGTATTAAGAATCTAAAAGTCACTTGTCCCCCTCTCCTGGGTGGGATGTGACACCTGACAAGGAGGAGGATGAGGAGGAGGAGGAGGAGGGGGAAGAAGAGAACAGGAAACAACAGCATAACAAGAGTATGAAAAGCATAAAGAGGAGAAGGTGCCAGGAGACAACAGCCAGACAAGGAGGAGGATCACGTCGAAGGAGTAGGAGACATTAGCATGAAAACAGCATGACGAAGAGGAGGAGGATGGAGCAGGATGGAGCCAAAGACATCAGCCTAACAACAGCACAACAAGCAGGAGGAGGGCGAGGATGAGGATGCAAGAGGATAGAGAAGCATGGCAAAGAGCAGGAGAACAAGCAGTAGGAAGAAGGAGACAGCAACAGATCATGAAGGAGGTGGCAGCAGGTGACAAGAGCATCAAATGGGGAGGCAAAACAGTAGGATGCTGCAGGGAGAAGAGTTGGATGAGTAGGGAAAAAAGGTGGAAGAGGAGGAGGCAGCAATACACAAAAGCTTGATGAGGAAGAGGGCGACGAAAAGGAGGACACAGAAGATTAAATCAAATTATCCAAGAATCAAAACCTGATTGGGAGAGAATAGGGGAGGAGGCAGTAGAAGAGATCAGGATCAATGAGGGGAAGAGGAGGAAGAGACATCAGAATACCACAGTTGAGAAGGAGGTGGAGGATTCAGGAGACATCAGCATGACAGGGAGGAGAAGAAGAGTGATGACAATGAGGAGCAGCACAAGAAACGTGCAGGACAAAACAGCAGAACTGGCAGAATAAGGAGGAGATAGCAGGAGAACATGTCATTGTGAGGAAGAGGATGATGATGAGGAAGCTGAAAATAACAGCATGAAAAGGAGGAGGAAGGAAGAGGAAAAAGGGGAGGCGTCAGGAAAAAAAAAACAGGAGGAGGAAGGCACATAGGAAGGAAACATTTAGGAGAATGAAGTGAAAGAAGGAGGAGGAGGAGGCATTAGAAGAGAAGGGCATGAAGGTGGAGTTGCTCCCCCCTCCCATTAGCCCCGAGCACATTCCAGCCCAAAACTTTTAGGCCCTTCTTCTCCCAATCCCTTCCCAGTAGCCTCGAGCCCATCCTGCAGGTCATAGTCCCCATCCCAGTAGCGGGGCCAGCCAGTCCACGCCCTTAAGCCCCTGCTGGGCCCAGGTCCTACCATTAGACCTGACCCACATCCAGCTTTAGCTTCTGCTGCTCCAAGGCTTGCTCCCAGTGCCTTCAAGCCTCAGCCAGTCTGGACTGGAAAGAGCTCAGGGCTACTGAGAGGAAGGCTGGGACCAGCAGGCTATAAAGGGGGTGGCTGGGGTGCTGATCAGGGCTAATGGGAGGGATACTGGGACCAGCAAGCATCAAAAGGAATGGACCGGGTGTGGCCTGCGGCTACTGTGAGGGGGAATGGGGACAGGAGGGGATACATTTGAAAGAAAAAGTCTGTGAGCCTTCTGGAAGGAATTTCACGGAGTTCTGCATTAATTTGTCATAAAATGGGATCTGACCGTCATCCGAGTCAAGAGTATTGACAAATAGAACGTGCCTAAAATAATAACACAAAATCAATTCTGATCCTCCGTGTCTTTATTGAACACACTCACTCAACATGCAAAATGCTAGCGGTAGAAGTCAGTGCACCCTTGACTGGACCTCAGAAAAGCTGATTGGATCACGTGTTAGCATCCCTGGAGTCTTTGTAAGAAAATGAGCTTGGAGGTGTGGACTAGAGCTACATTGGCTGATAACAACCACCCCGTCTTTTTGAGTTTGCTCCGCACAAGAGGTATGCTGCTGTGAGCCATGTCTCGCCAAAAAGAGCTTTCAGAGGATCTGCGGTCAAGAATTGTTGATTTACATGAAGCTGGAAAGGGTTACAAAGTGATTGCCAAGACCTTAGAAATTCACCCGTCTACAGTGAGGCAAACGATCTACAAAGGGAGACGCTTGGGGACTGTGGCTACTCTACCAAGAAGTGGGTGCCCAATCAAAATGACCCCAAGAGCACAACAAAGACTCATCAGTGAGGTAAAGAAACAGCCCCGAGTGACAGCCAGAGAGTTGAAGGCATCTCTGGAACGGGCTAACATCTGTGTTCATGAGTCTACAGTTTGGAAAACGTTGCCTTTGTGCAGGTGCTTGTCAGACATGG
>NW_009718738.1:0-456 GCF_000703405.1 Apaloderma vittatum | reverse complement strand
CAGCTTCTACCTGTATATGAACCAAGTACTGACAAAAAAAGATCTTCTTGGAATTGTTAATATTACTCAGCCTGTAAAACGTGCTCTCTTAAAGCCCTATCACTTCTTTGATCCCCTTCCAAAGGCCAAACAGTATGTAATTTTCAGTACATATTTATCATACAGTCAGTGGATAGAGCACTCCTTGCCTCCCTCTAATCTCACTGAACAAATTTTCTGCTTGAGGACAGTAAAAGAAAAAGAATTTCTTATATTATGTATTGTTATAAAGTCTTTATTGTCATATTCCGTAAATTAATTCAAGAGTGATATATTACTTATATTCCCAGACAAAACCTACCATCTGAGCCCAAATCAACAAAGGCCTACAGATATCTTGAGGTGCCCAAACACACTTGCAAAGAAGGAAGGATGATAGAAATGCAAGGCACATTACCACTGGCAGGGCAGCTTTTT
>NW_009718737.1:106518-142990 GCF_000703405.1 Apaloderma vittatum | reverse complement strand
TATTATTATTATTATTATTATTATTACTCCAGATGCAAATTACTCTGGAATAATAAGATAGCTGGGTGGGACACACAACACCCAAACTTGAGATATAACTGTAGACAGACTATTGCTGCTCATCCGTGCCACAGATTCTGTTGTCACGACAGACCATGCTCCAAGCACTTTGCCCAGACCAACTGAGCTCTTGCAGTGTGCAGTTCTCCTCCCTTGCCTCTCCTTGTGCAAACTCTGAGAGTCAGATTCGGTGAACTAAAATGTAGGCAGCTAATTATATCGGCTTTCATTAATGAGGGAGGAGAAGTACTTCCCAAGAGCAATCCAACCACTTGGCCGAACAGCCTGGAGTAGATGCCAAAGTTTTAGATAGCTAAATCCCCTCGTCCTGCCACCTCTGAAGCAATCTCATCAACCAGTTATCTGCCTATCGCTCTCTCTGCTGGTGTTTAGTGTCTTGTAACCACCATGAGGTCTGCGATGTCTTCTCCTGTGCTCTCCCCATCCATACCAGAACACAAATCCTTACCATACTTGCTGGCTGATGTTCGGGAGACCGTGGAGTTGTTGACTGCATTGTAGGCAGTGACTTGCTTGGAGACTAAAGCTACCACAGATCCATCTGGCACCTGTAGAGAAAAAGGGACTTTGTCGATAAACTTCCGAAAATTCACTGAGGAGCATGCCAAGGACAGAAGAAATTCAAGAAGCAGAAACTGAGTCATAAACCAGTGTCACTGAAGGCAGGACAGTAGTTTTAGTCCAATGCTTTCTTCAGGGGGCTATTAACAAAAAAAAGGGATAAAATCTCCTGTTAGACAGCAAGAAATCTGCACTTGGGCAACAGAACAACTGATGACGACGCAGACTCTGCTCTATTCAGGTCCTGACTCAAAGTCCAGCAATGACAATATGAGTCTTTACATTAACCTCAGTAAAACTAACAGTAGGTTCTTCATAAGAAGCCTGAAACGAGCCAGACTTTCCATTTCTACAGTCAGGCCTTGCATGTGGGTCCTGCATCAGAAATAATAACAAGCCGGTGGCTCAGAGCAGCCATATCAGGACTATCTGTGATAAATAAGACATCATAAAAAGGAGATGGGTGGAAGGAACCCTGCTAACAACGTCTAACTCTTGTCTGTGTAATAATAATAATTAGCACTTGCATAGACTGTTTCATCTTCAAAGCATGGCAGAGGCTAATTAAATAGCCCCTCAGCAATCATGAAAGGCATTTATTGGCTCTTTGTAGTTTTAGACCCACACTACAGATGGGGAAACTGAGGCAATAGGAATATCAGTGTCTGTCCCAGCACGCTCCTTGTCTGCCCTCAGGATAACCAAGGTAAATGAGGTACAGCTCAAAACCTTCTCAGCTGAGACCTGTTCTGTCCCAGATCATGCATATAGCTGGGAGCTCTCTGCCTGAAGCAAACAAGTGGAAAAAGCACAGAAGGGAAAGGAAGTTATGCCTGTTTTGTTGGTGAAATAAAATAGAAAACATTCCCACTCCCACTGAACAAAAAAATTGTTCTAGAGTAGGTCAGCAATGCTTCTTCAGTCAATCTGATGTGAAAAGTTTTATTTCCTTTTCAAATTACTGCTTGCTGCCTCCTCAGGTCAGCTCTTAAATAAAAAAATAATAGTAATCTTGTTATGAAACATAGATTGCTGAAGTGTGATTGACAAAACTGTCAGCATCGGATTAAACTTAATGAGGTGCTTTTTATTTTTTTGGCAAAGAGGGATAGTAGTAGGGGGAGTTTTAGACTAAAACTCCATTTTTTGTGAAATCTATTACTTGTGCAAGATATTTGTTGACAACTTCAGCCCTCTCTTACATATCTCAAGGTCATGTAGAGAGGGATCTCAACAGGATGGATGTACTCAACACAGGGGCTCTATCTGGTTGTTGCCCACTCAACTGTTATTTGTCTCTGCAACTTAGAGAATAGCTTTTTCCCCTTCTTCTTTTAGCTTTCATAGCTGATCTGCCATCCACCCATCCTCCCATACAGCTACCTGATAATGTGCCAGCGTGTTGAGCCTCTTCCAGTCATTCTCAATCTTGGTTGTGATGTCTTCATCCTGAAGGATCATCCTGGCACCGCTTGCTTGCCGCCACTCTGCAAGGAGAACAGGGACACTTAACTCTGTTGTGCAAAGTCTCTGAGATAGGGAGCAGAGCCCTGGCAGTCCCTGTGTCCGTAACCCATCTGGTCACACACGTACAGGTTGCATCCATGTCAGTCGTTGTCGTTAACACTCTGTCAGATGCCTCCAACCACGTACAGACTCACACGCATCCAGCGTCCTCTTTGCAGAAGGAGAAAGAAGGTAGATGAACCATGAAAGGTTCAGGGAGGTGGTTCAGGAAAATGGCAAAGTTTAGAGTCAAGTCATAGGTTGTCCAAAGTGTTTTCTTTACCCTTGATAAAATGATATTGCTATCACAAAACAACTGTTGCACAGGAAACACTCACCCCTTCAAAGAGTGACACTATACAAAAATCAGAACCCAAACAGAAATGAGAGGTCCAAGACTAGGACATAACAACACACAATAGTGAGGTCTATAGGGATTAATAAAGCTGTTGATCCATTGGCAGAGCCCAACAGAGCAAGATCTGGTGCGTTAGCACCTTGGTTATTCACACTGCTTAACTCCTGCCTGATTCCCTGGGCCTGTTCTTGCTCCAACATGGGTTTTTCCAAGACCAGCCTATCCTTGTGTAAGTCAGCCATCCCCATGGGACAGGAGCAAATGACTGTGCCAGGGACAGAACTTCATCCCTGGCCCTTTTTCCTTTTGCAGCATAGACACAGCCTTTAGTGGTACCTGAGATACATCTAACTGCCAAGACTCAGCCACAGAGAGGGCTTCACTGGGCAGAGCATCTTGTTCAGCACAGCACCAGACCCTGTACTGGGCTGAGTTCATCTCCATTAGCACTTGTGCCACACTTTTTGCTACCCAAATCCAGAATTGACGAAGAGCAGGGAGCCCTTAGCTTTGGGCACAGTAGAAACGCAACAAGGAGAAGAGCTGGAGACAAAACCAATATCCTGGTCCATGGAGCATGTAATTTCTACTAGCCTTCAGAAGCATGTTTTTGGGCAGAAGGTGTCCAGTTTGTGATCACATCCAGTTCTCCAGCCTCTACCCCAAAATACTCAATGCTTCCCTCCTCTCTGCAGGATTGGAACAACTTGTTGCTTCCCAAGGTACCACCTTTTTGCTCAAATCTTGAAGAGTGCTCCGTGTGGAGGACTGTCGAAGCCTTCCCCCCAGAGGGAAGGAAATGGCCAAAAAAAGTGTAGCGTCACCTTGTGGCACCAGGGAAGGCTGCAAGATTAACCACAGACAACCTGGACCATCTCAAGTCTCCATTTCAATTGTAATATCTCACTCACAGTGACCCAGCCACGTACGGTTTAGCCAAAGTCAAAGCAGAAAGTCTATTTTTTTGTGGGAGTTAATTAAAATGAACTCTTGGATTCGGAGACATCACCTGCCGCCCCTGTTTATTTCTCCTAATATAAAAATGCAAGGACCGTTGCAAATTTCTTTTGGTTTCAGCAGTTTTCTTATCACATAATTAAAATGCATTGGGAAAGCCGGCCTCGCCTTTATTATTCATTTAAATTAACAGGAAGAGGTCAGCTGCTGTGTTTATTGCTGGGTGTTACTTTGGATGGAGATACTCAGAGAGTAAGCAAAGGTTATGTTGGCTAAGCACTGGTCCTGAACTGCCCTTTGTTTACTCCAGCTCCTTAGATCTTCACCTACATTATCTTCGTGATGTCTGATGATGATGTTCTCAGTTCATTCATACCTGAATTGGATTCCTGGAAGCTAACTGGTCCCAAACATTGCTTGAAAGAACAAAAAATGCTGAAGTTTGGGCTTCAAAAGGTACTCTTAGTGCCCCAGAGAGTGCCAAAGCCAATTCTGCTGTCACAAAGTGTGTGTCTGATGTGCCTTCCTCATGGTTTCTTGGGGATGGTGTCCCTTTGACTTCTGTCCTTCAGGGCTCTGCATATTCCTATGGTCCTTCTCTCTCCTGATTCACCTTTGGTGAGAGGTTTCAGGAGAGTTTTTGGAGAATTTCAGGAGAGATACACATGTTCTCAGCATTGCCCTTGGCTCTGGTATGAAAGACAGGCACAACTTTCCTCATCATGTGCTTTGTTTGCATGTAAAGGCTACACAAGATGCTCAGAGCAGCAGCAGCTTTCGCTCTGTTCCAGGGGACCTGGGGACATCATGGAATATCCCCTTGAGCCCCTTGTGCTCCTGCACAGACCAGGGGATTGCCCTTCGCCTTGGCCTTCCTGCAGAAAGGGGCGATGCAAGGAAGATGAAGGGCCAACCTGACTCCGCACAAGACCAACTCCTGAGCAAAACAAGGAGGGAAACACCCTTCAGGGCAGGTTCAGAGCATGTGGCTTCGGTTTTGCAGCCCATTTGCCCTGACCAAATACAAATCACTTCACTGTGCACCTGAGCAACGACAGGGAAGGGATCCTCAGTGGTGGTCTCCCAACCATTCATGGTCTCAGAGGAGCACTGTGTGCTCCCCTTCTCCACGAGTGCCAGCTGAGGTGACCACACACCGATCTGCAAAGGCTGGGAGCAATGAGATGGGAAGGGAGGATGCAAAAGGTGACCCTGACATCCATATTCAGAGCACTAAGTGAAAACCATTAGCTTTGTCCTCGCTGGCAGCACCCTGTCCCCTCTCTCATCAGATCTGCTCACTCCTCTGCGAGCCAGCACAAAGGAAAGACATACTCCAATCCAATTTGTTACACTTCCACCTTCCGGAGAGAGGGAAGGAGAGGGGGAGGGAGGTAAAAAATCCCATTATCTTTATCAAGCCTTCCAATCAGGAGCAGCGGTAAATGAAAACTCAGGAGACAGCTGCTGTGAAGCCTTTATATTTCATTCAGCAGATAGTGTATCTTTTTATTGCACACAGGAATTACTTCTTTTTTTTTCTTTCTTCTGTTTTTTTTTTTCCTTAAGAATCAAGCTTTCTGTTCAACTTGACTGGGAAATAGGAAATTCCAGGGGTATTTGACAAAGAGGTGCTTCTTTGAGCTGTAGAACTGCCTGGCCAGGGGAGGACTCTATGGGGAGATGAGAGATGGGGAGATCATAGAATCATAGAATTGTCAGGGTTGGAAGGGACCTTAAAGATCATCTAGTTCTAACCTCCCTGCCATGGACAGAGACATCTCGCACTAGATCAGGCTGCCCAGAGCCCCATCCAGCCTGGCCTGAAAAACTTCCAGGGATGGGGCTTCCACCCCCTCTCTGGGCAACCTGTGCCAGGGTCTCACCACCCTCATGGTGAAGAACTTCTTCCCAACGTCCAATCCAAACCGACCCATCTCCAGCTTCAATCCATTCCCTCTAGTCCTGTCACTACCTGACATCCTAACAAGCTCCTCACCAGCTTTCCTGTAGCCCCCTTGAGATACTGGAAGGCCACAATAAGGTCTCCTTGGAGCCTTCTTTTCTGCAGACTGAACAGCCCCAACCCTCTCAATCTGTCTTCACAGGAGAGGCGCTCCAGCCCTCTGAGCATCTGATGTTGTCCCGCACCTCAAATTGTACAGAAAATGTCGCACTTCTCTTGTGCCTTTTTTCTGATCTGGATCACCCCAAAGATGCCCATTGAACAAGGGAGAAAAATGTAGCAGAGAGAATGTATTTCAGGGGCAAATTAAATATCCAGCTGACTGAAATATCCAAGTGGATGGAAGACCTACCAGCTCACTCTGAGTGCCTTCATTTGAGCTAGTCATCATCAGCTAGACCATCCTTTACAGGCACTTCTACGTCATGATGCACACAATCGATTACAGTCAACCGTTTCATACCATGTTCTGTGCTTCCCACCCTTTTCCAAAAGACCTTAAGTCTCCCATGAAGGTCTGTGAAATGGTTCGTGGCTGACTGTGGCACGTGGAACAAATGCATGTGGCTTACCCACGCTTGATGACTTTTTCATGATCACTCGTGCTCCTGGAGATTTAGTCTGAAGAGCTGTGAGGCTACTTTTAGTCTTACTATGGAGTATTTTTTCACTTCCCAATAAATTCCTTGTGAGAGATGCATTGGAATCAGGAGAATAAACCCTTTGTATCAGGAGAATAAACCCTTTGTATGATGCAGGCACCGGTACAATCAGGTGGGTAGGAAACAAAAATGGATAAATGTGATGTCCTCTAGGATGAGAGGAATAACTCAACTCTCCTTCTGGGGTGGAGAAAAGACTACAATGGTAGGGGGAAAAAGCTCAGAACATATAGATGGAAGATGCCTGGGCAATATTTGATCCTGCATATGCAAGTTGTCTGCCTTACTGCATGTATATTAAAGTTAGATCCAGGTTAAATGGCTCCTGAAGGTTGAATCCCATTTCCCAGTGCTGGACCACTGGTGGGGCAGTGAAATCTTGCCTGAGATGGTCAACAATTAGCCCAAGGCAGCATGACAGGGTGCAAGGCAGCATGACAGGGTGCAAGGCAGCAAACCTAGCAGCTCCCATCATCTCAGCAATCCCTTTCAAAAAGCAACCGAAACACAGGGAAGAGCCAATGCCTCAGCGTGAAGCCAAATTCCTGTTTTGTGATCCTTAATGCTTTCCCAAATATGGGCTATTTATGGCGAGGGCTTTAAAAACAAATAATAACAAAAAATAGCTACTGTAGAAAGAAGCCTTTACTCAGAGAGTTGCAATTTGGGGCTTGGGCTAAAATGTAACCTCAGGGTGTCCAAAATAAGTGCTTTCAGCTGACAACCCCCTCCGTGAGTTGTCTGGGTAACTGCAAAACATTATGACATTTGCGACACGTACAAGTCACTCTGCCTGCAGCTACCCTGCATTTAACAACTCAAAACAACTCATTAGCTTGTTTGCTTTCTTCCCCGTGAGCATTCTGGCCTTAGCATGGACAGAAAGCCTAGAAAATTGTAATTGTAATAGAAAACGGTATCGCCGTTTAGAAAATCATTGCTTTCAAGGCCAGATTACAGTCATCTGCTCTGACCTACTGTTTAGCGTGGCCGGTGCCTTTGCAGTTGTGAGCGTTCAGCCTGGGGCAGGTTCATCCTGAGAGCTCAGTGCTGCTTCCTAACGCCCATCAGCGCTTTCTCCTCTCCTCTTGCTGCCTTCACTGTCTACCTAAGGACTCCAAGTGCCAACAAATATCTTTTCCTGCAAAGGAACTGGGCTGGAAGTGCATATCCTCTTGCTGCCGCTTCATCCATGCCAGTCTTGCTTCTCCCACCTTGTTAGCTGCTGTGCTAATGGAGCCTGTAACTGTATTGCTGCTGGCAAGATTCTTCTACTACATGGAGGGTTTTTTGTGTTTGTTTTGTGGGGTTTCTTCCCCCACAACTGCATCCTCAACACTATTGGCCAAAGAGCTGCTCGTTAAGCAGCCTTCTGTCACTATGGAGAAGTCTTGTCCTTTGAGGGGTACACACATTCATGAATACTTTCTGGAATCTGCTAGTCCTCAGCATCACTCATGAGGTCAATATTTCTGAAAACAGTAGCAGTCTTGGATGTAAAACTGTCAGGCTCCAGCTGGGAGCCTGCACACGCACACTTCTGTATCTGCCAGTTGTCAGAGCTATACTGAAATCCAATGGACTCCAACTTATCCCTGATATTTGCAACATGCAGGATAAATGCCTGCTGCCCATTATGGATGCATTATTCATCTCCACAACAGAACAGGCTACCTTCCGCTCACAGACAGCCTGAAATCCGAACATGATGGGCTCTGTGGCCACCACCCAGCACCAGAAAGGTCAAGGGATCCGTCTGTAAACCTCACTCCTCCAGTCTACCGTGCCCTGACACTGGGCTCTCACCCTCACCATTCCCCTGCTGAATCTCAGAGGCTCCAAAATCATCTTGAGTCCTTTCTTCATGATGTATATCGTAGAATCCTAGAATCGTAGAATGCCCTAAGCTGGAAGGGACCTTAGAGATCATTTTAATCCCACCTCCCTGTCACCAGGGACACCACCTCTCGACTAGATCAGGCAACACATGGGGACATGATCTCTTCTTTACTGCTGCTGGCTTTGGCAGCTTGTTTTGTTATTCTGACTGCCTTTCACAAGCAGGAATCTCACTACAATTTCTGTCAGGAATCTCCTCCTGCCCTACACACAGACACATACACTTAACTCTAATCCCTGACCCCTCATTGCTGCCTCCATTATTGTTGTGAATTGTTTCTTGGTGTCAGTCTGTTCGTTCTCCATTTGATTCCTCTCCTGCTTTGATGGGTTTTAGAGACTCCATCATTTTCCACTCAAGTGTCTTTCACTGAAGGTCACTGAGGGCAAATTCTGGCAGATACAGCCACAATGCAGCCCCCAGCTTCCTACCAGACACTTCAGCCATACCCTGAGAAGATTTTTCTATATTCTTTCATAGTAGTCTCCTGAGGTAACACCACATCTGCCTCTGGACCCCAGCTTCAGGCATCTCACTCCTCACAGGATCCTTGCTCCAGATTTTGAGCATAAACGGATTTTCAGCCTCAGAGGCACCTCTGAACTGGGCTGTACAGCTCCCAGTGTGCCCCTGAGCCTGACAGAGCATCTACCTAGAAATGCAAGTGAGGCTTGTGCTGTTCTTTCCCCTCCCCAAGCAAAGTGCTCAACGAACAAGCAAACTACTGAGACAAAAAATAATCATAATCAGAAGGATGAATCTTTCCTTGAGAGCTCTTAATCCTTTATCAGACAGGAAACCTCGGAGCAGCAGATCCTAGCCTTGCTGTTGGTAGTGGGGTGCTGGCAGGAGGGGGAAGCAGTAGAAGATGAGATGGATGCAGCCCAGTGAGTAAAGGATGCTTCATCCCCTTTCCAACGCCCCTACAACAAGTTGACAACATCACGTTTGGTACTCTTTTTGCAATGATCTTTGTCAAGATAGTGAGAACAGTCCCACTCACGCCTTTTCCATACCCTTATCCAAGCTACAGTCTGTGGGCAGAAAAACAGGATGACTACTGGTCTTTCTAAATTCTTAGAGCCAAATATTTCATAAGCCAGGAACATGTATCAACTTATCAAGCTCTTCTGCCCTTTCACCACTGTTGCTGCTCTGCCTTGCACAAGCACCAAGGGCGCACTCAGTCTGGGCAGGTGGCACCTGCCCCAGCAAACAGTGTCTGGATTGAATTTGGCTGTCTCCCATCTCCCATCTCCCATCTCCCCTCTCCTCCCTGCCCAGGGGCAATCAGGGGCCTTTGTGAACTCACATACCCAAGTCCATATCAGCAGCTTTGGGCCGGTGGGAACAGGGCACATTCTTGAAGATGGCATCGAGGATCTTCTCCTTGACCTGTGTGATGGTGTCACAGTTCAGGATCTTCACCGGGATCTCGGGGCTGTTCACGTTGTCGGGGTTCACGCAGCTCAGGACCTGAAAGAGAGGCAGTAAGACCCACCAGACATTTCACAGCAGCAAGGGTACCCTGTGTCTCCCCTTCTTGAAGGTCCCTGTGTCATAGAAGCCAAAGGGAATAAGGGGAAAAATGTTTACCAAGAGTATTCCCTCCTTCAAGAGGGCTTTACACAGAGGGATTCCATGTATCGGTGCCTGTGAAACTACTATACCCATGGGAAGAGCCCCTTGGAGTTGAATCTCATCTCCATAGCGTCTTCACTATCCTTAATAACAGAAAGTCCACGAATACCAGCTCAGGTTCTGGCACTATCAGGAAAGATGGCACTCACACAAATGGTACCAGACAGTGGTCATTGACACAGTCATTAAAAATGCAGTAAAGCCTGACTATGGCTGGAAATGAATTAATATTCAAAGGACCCTCCAGAGCTTTCATTGGCCTCTGAACCATTCTGTGCTCTCTAGAGAGCCGCAAAGTGACCTACTTCAGTAGTGGCCTCCTTGCATTGCCACCTGACTTTGATGATTCAGCTTAGAGTGCTCTTGCATCTTTAAGTTTGTTCATCTTTTGCACAGCCATGCCACAGACCCGGACCCTTCTCAGATAAATATTATTAATTTGAATTGCAGGGCTACTTAAAAAAAAAAAAACAACCCACAACAAAATACCAAAATACCAACACCAATTTCTGCTTTCACAAATAGAGCAAGAGGATTGACTCAGCTAGAGAGACCTCTCATTCTTCAGAAGGGTATAATTTACTGCAGAGGTTCTGTCCAAGAGTAAATGCAAAGCATATGAGGTGGTACAGGAGAGAGGGATACCTTAAACACATATATACGGTGTTTAACCGCAATGTGCCTGCTAACTTTTGGCCATGTCTGTGTCCAGGATTCTGCTCTCTTCTAGTTATAAGAGTGTGAGGTCTATAAACTTTTATAGACTTCACATGCCTTTGCGATTGGAAGGAGTGTTCAGTGATGCTCCTGGCTATATACAGTCATTAAGTGTTCCTGCGCCACTTTTACAAGTGCAGACATGTTAGTTTTGGTGTCGTAGATGAATTCTACTTTGTAAATTCCCTTCTGTAGTATGCGATAGGCACTGAACTCTCCATCGCTTTCCATCTTAACCTGTTAAGATGCAGTGGGATCTGAAAGTGGCTTGAAGCTGGGTGAAATCATATCAGTATAATTATGTATTGGCTCAGCAGGCTCCCTTTGGTGCTGTTATGCTCAACTAAGAGGGACTTGTGAAGATATTGCTTACAAAGAGCTCTGTGATCTTTCTGGATGAAAGGGGAGATGTAAATATGAGATATTGATTAGATCATAAAGCTATTATTTATATGTCACTTCCAGGAGTACTGAAGAAGCATCAATTCAGATAATAATAACAATGGCACAGATTTACGGCTCTGTGGCATCTTTCATCTCAAAGAATCACAGAACTATACATAAAAAGTCCTGTTGAAACGCATCCAATGTTGAGGTTATAATTTGCTCCCCTCCTGTTCCACATCTGTAGGTTTGCAGTGACAACAGGCTGGGACAGCTCTTTTGAGAGTGTTAGGAGGTCACACGCTGTTCTAGAGACCAAGTTACTCAGCAGGTCTCTCTCAGTGATGTGAGGTCAGAGGAGGTGAAATGAGCTGATGCAGGGCAGAGCAAGCTCTGTGGCATGCTTCATCTCTGATGCAAACACCTGGGGTCCAATTCAGTTCCCCACATGAAGGCACTTGGCTCTCCTTACAATAACTCAGATTATCCTGCCAGGCCAGCATCTGGCCCAGAAGACCAAACATCTCCTGCAGGCACTGACTAGTGTCCACCACACCCAGCACCCACCATATAATGCAGACCACCATCCAGCTGGAAGATAGCAAATGGGATTTGCCCTTAAAACTTGGTTGTCCTTGATTTTCCCAGGGTGACGACTTTGGAAAGCACGGGAAAACTTTGCCTGAGTGAGCCATGATCACTCATCCCCTGACTACAGCAGTCCTTGCTTTCTTCTTTTCCAGCTCAGTTGGAAGAAGAAGGAGCAGGGAAAGAAATATTTACAAGGCCTGTGCAGAGAGGAGTTTGCTCTCAGTGTGGGGAGCTGGTAGTACCCATAAATCTCTGAACTCCAGTGTGTCAATGATGGTTGAGATATTCCTCTCAAAATCTTAGAGAATTCAAGCATTGCTTTTAGAAACCAACACCCCTCCCATAGCACAGTGACTTTGACATATATGCCCCAGGCTTCATATGAACTCTCAGCTGGTGTTTTCAAGTGTTCTCTCGTGGAACACCAATCTTTTCTCTGTACAAAGAATTTGGCATGGTCTATCTGTGTACTGCACACACTAAATCGCTGCTCTTTGAAGGTTGTCATGAGGCCTACAGAAGTCATCCTTACACCACACATTAAAAATGTCTTCTCTTCTTTCAACAAACTGAAGCTCCTAGTCATAAAGAGGTGTTTGCAATGGAGAGAGAGATTCCCATCACTTCTGTGGGAATCCTCCCAAGGGTTTCCTCTCTTGTCAACCCAGGCTTGTACAGATAGTCTCACTGAAAGACTAAGGTTTGCCCTGTGCTTCCAGCCAGAGCTTTCCTCATAAAAACTAAAGACAGAGAACTAGTGTCATGGCTCAGCTATGTCAACCAGTCTTTGAGGTCTTTTAGCGGGGAAGAGATCCCTGAGATGGCCTGTGTAGTATTCCTGAGGGAAGATTTGCAGCGCTGATCTCCTGAAGCATTCACTGTTACTGCCCCCTCACCCACCACCTGCCTTTGAGCCCTGTAGGGCAGAGTTAGCAAGGTGGATAAAGGGGAGGGGAGACTTCAGTGTCACTCAAGCAGATGCTGAACATTTTGCCACTGAGGGGACACCAGCTCTTGGCACTGCTGTTCTGTCATGCATTGAGGTCTGTGTCAGGACAGCATAACGACAGTGCCAGACATGAAGTCCACATGAAGAGGTATGGGACTGGGAGTAAGCAGAGGAGTCTATACACTGAGTGTATATGACCTTGGGGCCTGTCAACTTGCTGGATTAGTGTTTATTGACCTTTTTCTACATCTCTAGGCTTTTCTTTTCATCTGCCAGCCCTTCCAGTCATGAGCTGTCTCTAAATGTATATACATATGCAGCGCTTGACACAGCTAAGCCCTGATTTCTACCATAGATTGCTGGCATTTAAATAACAGAGGCAGAGCTTGTGATTACTCACATGTTGACCCTGGTTCTGAGTTCTCTGTAACATGTGAGTGGTCTGCCCTGAGACTCAGATGATGCCACAGTTTCTGTTCCAGGGATGATCATCTTTCTCTCCCTTCCACATTGGGCTAAGAAAGGTTCGAGAAGCCTAGCACACAGCAAGGCTCGACAGCGAACAAGAAGGACCCTCCCAAAAAAAGCCAAGCAGAGGAGAGCCCTGCTACCAAAATTCCTTGAAAAGTCTTAACCAAATGCATCTGAAAGTATCTTTACCCATCCAGAATACATTGTTAGAAGAAACTATCCGATTAGGCTCTCGGCATTGGAGCCACCGAGGTGTGCAGGGATCACGCAGAGCATGCTGCTGCTCGAGATGTACTGGGCAGCTCCCACCTACCACCTTCTAGCACTAATTAGCCAATAGTCCTGAGAGCTTCCAACACACATCGGAATCTTTTCTCACTTGCATTATTTGTATCAACAAAAATGAAGATGACACAGGAGAGGGATGGTCTTTTACCTCTCAGTCGCGGCAGAGCAGCGGCAGTAGGGAGTGAGGGGTGTTTTCTTTGCATCTGGACTCTGATTTGGTGAATGGTTAGGAAAAATCATGGATTCTGGCAAAGGCAGATGGGAGTCAGCAGGGATGAGATCTTCCTGTCTCTCGTAGCTGGAATAATCTAGCTGGGTTTTATTAACCCTGCCGAGCAGAGATGATGAGCACTGACTGCTAGCGAAGACATTAACACAAGAGGGTGTTTCTCTGAGGTATAAAGCTTGGGAGGAAGACCTACTGTTCAGTTACAACACATTTATTCTAGCAAATCATATCTGTAACTAGCTTGGTTTCTACTGTACTGCAAAATCCCTTGTAAGTACAGAAATTGTTACAATCTGCAAAGACCCAAGGACATCGAGGCTGCTTCCTCAGAGAACTGTAGGGTCTGGCAGACAGCATATTGGAGCTATCTGGTTTGGAAAGAAAACAGACTGAAACAATCTAGATTTCGTGAATGAGGTGTACATTGTAAAATCAATAATTCCAGATGTTTGAAAGTGCTCTGTCTTCTTTTTTCTCCCTGGATAAGTCAATTCCTTTGGATCTGGTTTTCAATTCAAAACATATTCAAAATCATGACTTAAAATATTTGGGCATGATTAATGAAAGCTAAAGAATAAATGCCTTCTAAAAGAAGCCCTGGACTTGTCTTCCTGGAATAAATGTCAATAAACAGCCTGTTTCAATGTGCCACGCTGCTGGAATTATGATTTAACTCAGTCAAGCAGTCATCTAGCACTCATGAAATGTTAACAACCCAAAGAATTTTAGCCACACAAACTGCAAAGAGTGGTCACCACGTGCATTTGGTAGAGAACGGGAGACATTGAGGGAATTCCTGTATTACAAAGTCTGAGTCAGGTCTTGTTTTGTTTCATTACTCTATTTTTTTAATAAAAGATGACAGACTGCTTAAGGAAGGGAGAGGAAGGACAAAATAAAACCAAAATACAGAGAAACAGAAAGGAAGAACAATCCTATTCATATTCTTCTTCTTCTTAATCTCCTTCACCGAAGCTGATCTCTGTAAATCTGCTGAGATTCCTATCGGGATATATTTGTCTGCTCTTGAGATGTAAGAGGGAGAGCTGATTAACATCAAACGACACAAAGCGAATGGAGGAGAGCTTTGTTCAGGCTGATGTATAATTACTACCCTTTGCTGGCTGCTTTATATCAAGCCTAAAAGGATCGGGGGGATTTCCTTTGGTGAAAGTGATCCCTCTGTGTCTGCATTTTTCTTCTTTTTGCTCCCTTTCCACGTGAGACCAGGCCTCCAAATTGCTAGACAACCACACGTAATAGAAAAGCTGCTGATTTAACAGGAGAGTCACATTTTCATACACCAAATGAAATGGTGGGCTTATTTAAAAATGAAGTCTGCCCCCTCATCAGACTTGAATTCAGTCAAAGCTCAGCTCTAGGCTGCCTGTTACTGAAGAAAAGCAGGAGTTCCTGGCAACCACCCACCTGAGCTAAGATCGAAGACAGGTCAAGGAACTACCATTGACTGGGCACAGCTCTCAAAGCTAGCTGAAGTGAAGTGAGATCAATGTCCCTCAACTGAAGGTGCACATCAAATAATCTGGTAAGTTCAGAGCACCTTTGGACAATCCTAAAATTTGACATCGGGGCCTTTCTGAGAACAGAGACACGGGAAATACAGAAATTACAAGGATCACTGAAGATCTGGAAAGTGTTCTTCATCCTGCAGAGACTTAGAAGCACCAAGGATTTAGTGCATGCAGGAAAAAGTGATGGCTGACAAATACACTAAGAGGAGACACCTAATGCTCTCTAATCAAGTGGGAAAAGGCTGTAATCTCAGAGTAGGAGCTAAAGCTGAACATATGTGATGTTTATCTTCCACCATGCAGACAATTACATTTTGAAGCAAATGATTCAGTGACAGGGATTAATTTTATTTCCCTTGAAATCTTTAAATCAGGTTAATTTTTCCTTGACTTCTGCTTGCTCGGGAAGAATGGTGGCATCAGTTCGAGAGAAAACCTAAAAAAGTTCCTCCACTGTGTTCCTCTAACATATTCCTTGATGCTGACATCTTCATTGGAGAAAAAAGATTTTTTATTTATTTTTTTTTCCGGTGAGGATTATTCTATAGAAGATCCTTACATTAGAGCTTCATGTAACTATTGACCAAGAAGGCCAACGGCATTCTGGGCTGGATCAGAAATAGTGTTGTCAGCAGGAGCAGGGAGGTGATCAGTCGTCTCTGCTCAGCTTTGGTGAGGCCACACCTCAAGTCCCGTGTCCAGTTTTGGGCCCCTCACTACAAGAAGGACATTGAGGTTCTGGAGAGGGTACAGAGTTGGGCTGTCAAGCTAGTAAAGTATTTGGAACACATGTCCTATGAGGAAGGGCTGAGGGAGCTGCGGCTGTTTAGTCTGGAGAAGAGGAGATTGAGGGGAGACCTTCTTGCTCTCTACAACTACTTGAAAGGAGGTTGTAGTAAGGCGGGGTTTGGTCTGTTCTCCCTAGTGGAGAGTGATAGGATGAGGGGAAATGGATTTAAGTTCCGCCAAGGGAGGTTCAGGTTGGATATCAGGAAGAATTTCTTTGCTGAAAGAGTTGTCAGGCATTGGCACAGCCTGCCCAGGGAGGGGGTTGAGTCACCGTCCCTGGAGGTGTTCAAGAAACGGGGAGATGTTGCGCTGAGGAACATGGTCTAGTGGTGTTCATAGGGCTAGGAAAAGGCTGCATGATCTTGAAGGTCTCTTCCAACCGAAACTGTTCTATCATTCTATGATTCTGTTGTTGCTGTCACTTGAAGCAGTTCGTGGGCTTTACACTGACCCAGCACCAGAATGTCTCAGGACATTTTTGCACTTGCCGTACCCTGAGCTCGGTGTCTCTGTGATCACAAGTGTCCCATGGACAAGGACTCTTGTCTGACCTGCCTGATCTCAGCTCTGGGGACACCAGGCATGGACAAGGGACCAGCAAACACCAGTCCTTTGTGCGTCCAGGCTGGGTGCTCGGCAGCTCTGCTGCTGGTGCTGGGGACCAGGGAGAAGGGAGCAGGTAATGGACTAAAGGACGCAAGAGTGAAGAGGAAGAAACCTCACCATGAAGATCACACTCCTCCCAAGGAGGAGCCCAGGGTGGTGACAACTTGCAGTGACAAGCTCAGCTTTCTGCTGTAGAAAGACCATTAACTTTGACTTACAACTCAGAGGGACGTTGCAAGGGAGGGCATTACTCCACGGAACAGTGGTAGATACTAGGAACTATTTTGTCTAATAGGAACTATTTTATCTAATAGAATAGATCAAAGTTCCTATATCTCTTTTCCTCACATTCACGGACATATTCATGACATAAGGCTCACATTTGTCTTTCAGTTCTCCCAGTCATCACCTAATGCAAACAACGGTAAAGGATTGGCATTTTCAGCCATCGCTGCAAGGAACAGAGATGCTTTCAGAGAACAGGCAATGACTTTGGGGAGCTGGAGATGCTCTGGGCAGAGGATAGGGCACTATGGAAATAACTTGGAAGCAGCCATCTTTGCAAACATGCCTTGCAAGCAGATCCTTCAGCCCCAAACCTCACTGTTAGGGGATGCAACTAGTCATTTTTCAGCAGCGTTACCTTGCTTGCAAGGGCTGAAGGAGTAAACCATCCTAGGCTATCAATATGCTGATTACTGAGTTCTTTTCTCTAAATCGCCTTTTACCAGAAAAGGCTGGACAAACCCATAGGAAGGTGTGCTCAGAGTACTCACCAGTGTCTTGTAATCAATCTGCTGTCGGATAAGCTTGTCCTCACTCAGTGAGTACCGGGCCTCCCCAGTGATCGAGTCGATGGGACCCTTTTCCATCTGCTGCTTGATGGCACAGAAAAGGGAGAACAGAGGTTCGCCAGCACACTCCTGCAGAGGTGAGAGACAACCATGAGGTGAAACAGGAAGAGTAGAGGTGAGAGCTCAACCTACATAGCATCTCAATGACTGTCATGGTTTGCCATCCCCAACCACTTGAGACAGAAGCATCAGTAGGATTCAGCCTATTCCATACAGCCTGGGAGTAGAAGTGACCTTCCACTTCCACAGAGTGAAACCAGCCCTCTTGAGTGTTCTGTCACAGGACAAAGATGTCAGTGCTCCCTGGTAATGTTGGAGCAAGCTGAGCCTTGTAGGAGCTGTTCAGGTGATTGCCACCGTGCCAGAGTTTCGCACTGAAGTAGGTGGTGGGCTGGGTGCCGGAGGACCTGGAGACAGGTCTGAAAGGGAAATGAACTGCTCGTGCCCCATTCAGGGTGTCTGGGGAGGGTCCAAAGTCTCCTTAAGAACTCTCATGCTGGAAGGAAACAAGGATGTTCAGGCAGGAGCAGCTCCATGACCCAGGAGAGACATGTCCCTGGATCCGTGTGGTTATATCAGTGATGTGTGGGGCCCAGTGCAGCACAGCACCAGGCAGCCCACAGGCAGGGCCAGCGAAGCACACCTCTCCCTAATTTCTCCTTCCCATCATTCACACGCACTCCACTGCTCTTCCCACACTTTTCCTAGTGTCTCCTCCTTTGCTGCCCTCCCCCTGCGCAATCGATGACATGCATCCCTCTTCACCCTTTCTTCCATTGCCTCCTTTCCCCTTCATCTCTCCATCCTTCCTTCTTCCTCTTCACCTTGCCCTCTCCTCTTGCGGTGCATCCCAACTCAATGAGCAAGGTCGTTTTCCTCTGGTGTAAATCCCAGCAAAAACAAGTTAATAATCTGAAGCAAAGTGGCCCCTTTCTCAGTTCCTACACCTGTCTCCCACTTAATTAGCTTATCTGCCAGCAGCATATTGCTTCTGTGTGCTTGTCTCTTGCCCTTATCAGGCCTCTGCTCAGGCTAAGGCAAGAAGACAAGTAGCTGACTAGGGTGAAAAAAGCCTATTATAAAAGCAGCTCTTTAGAGAGTCACCTCCTTATATCCTTTCCTTTCAGCTGAAAGTGGGAATCTGATACTGAAGTCACTGAAATTACCTTCCAGGGACCTTCAAAACCTTCCTATGTGTTCATTCTTGGATTGCTTGTGCTTGGGGAAGGCTCAAGGGGATGAGACTGATTTGTAAAGCCTTGAATTGCCAGGCAGAGGGTGGCTATTCTGTCCACACAGGGCTGTAAGGTGCAAGAATATCAGTGTTGGGAGTGGGTAAAAGGTGCAGAGCCAGCTCCTTCCAAAAACCTATCTCTGAGTTTGGTGGCTTGGCAATCAGCATGTTTGAAGCTCAGTGTGGGTCCCCAAGAGGAAATTAGCATCACCTAGCAGTCTCAAAGGCTGAAAGACTCTGGTTTTTTACTGCACATCACCCCAAGGAAACCCTCCAGGAGGAACGAGAGGGCTCAGAAAGTGTCTTAAATCCTTTCACTCTTTTGATGATAAGTGTCTTGGAAAGCCAATGCTACCTCCCGCTGGGTTGCAGAGAAGTGAAGGTCTCAGCCTGAGTTGGGGTCTGGATGCATCATGGGGTGTCCAGCCCTCTGTACCCAGTGTTCATGGCCGTGCCCAAAGCAGCCTTGAGACAGCCTAATGCCAAGAAGAACTTGGGCCTGGGCCTAAATTAAACTAAATGGGGATCTGGTTATGGTGTGCGATGGAGGTACCGGGTAGGGTGGAGTCACCGAGCCTCAGTACTGACTCTGAATCAGATCTTCAGCCACTATATACTGAAAATATGAGTCATGATGTGATGGAGATCTGACCTTGATAGTAAAAAGAGAGCATTTTCTACAGATGTCTCCATCACCCTCTGAAATCTTTCACTTTTCAGTACTGTCCCTTAGATCCCACCTCTGAACAGGAGTAAGATCAACAGGCTGCCTCTCTGACAAAGTGTCCTTCTTTGTCCTCCCTGGATCAGAAAACAGCCCCTCTCGCATTGCGATGTGAGCTCCTTCCAGGGAAAAAAAGCCTTCTCCTTTACATATCTGAGATTTTTTGCTCCAACCTTAACCCCACTAGGAAGATATATATTAAAGCAGCTGGTCATCCAGGTATGCTGCTCCTCTTACCTTGAGGAACTTGTACAGAAGGAAGGTGAACCAGTTAGTGAGCATTTTCTCAGCCACAGACTCTGTCCTAAAATCAGCCAGGGAGAGAAAACAAATTGTAAATGAGTTAGTCATACTACTCGTATCAAAGGACTAGACAAAAGATTGGCTTTGTCCATCTTCTTGCCCAGATCACTGAACCCCACGGAAACTCTGATATGATACCATCAGTATTAAGCATGTCCTAGGTTTTCTGTTTTAACTTTGGATTTAGGAAACCTGCAGGCAAATTCTTACTGCCCTATTGATGCTCCTGTGACTAAGGAAGTCCTCGTCTGTCTGTTTCTCAATTTGTCCATCAATAAAAAGGAGATGACAGAGTGTGAGGGAACATTCTCAGAGGAGCTCGGGAAGGATAAATCCATCAAATATGAGGAACTCGGAGTTAGGTCATACGACAAGTAGGTTATATAAATACTTAAGATCTAAACCACCAGAGAATGGCATCTGGGAGTGATTATACTCCTCATTGTGTCCATGTGGCACATTCACAGAGCTCATCCTTTTGCCCTGGTGCACTCTGTCCTCAACCAAACAAAAATTCATCTTTTCAGGATGAACTTTCCTATGGAAAGACTGACTCGGACACGGAAATTTGGTGTGGACACAAGGAGCACAGAATAAACCATATTGGTTTCAGTACATGCACTGGTGTTGCTCAAGAAGACACCAAGAGTCCCTGCGTGAACGAATTAAAGTGGGTCTTCCTTATCCTGGCTATCACCAAAATCATGCATCGGTTTTCACTTAGGACTGCAGCTTGCCTTTTGGGTTTCCTTCAGCAGAAGGTTGATCTTGCTTCCTCTCCATGAGGCTTGCAAGGGGATGGGTTTGCATTGCTGGATCTACAAGTATGGAACCAGTCAACAATCTTGCCTGAAAGCAGTGCCCTGTTACACAAACAGGGAGCACGTGACGGTCCCTTCCCTAGCAAAATGCATCTAATCTTTAGCCTGGTTTCCACAGGGATTTCTCTGTTCTTGTGGGTAAATCTCAGACGGTGGGGATCCTGGAGAAGAGGAATGACAATAAGAGTGTTTTCTGTCACTCCTCTTTTCTTGCCTGATATCAGAGAAAGAGGTGATATGGTCCCAGTTTGCTACCAGATTAATGCTGTGTTTCCTTTGTCTACAGTGATCATTGCTATGTCTCTGCCTAGATACTGCCTCTGTCCACACCAGCCCATTTGCCCAATTTTCCCCTTGGACAATGTCATCTAGCTGCTGTCCTCCCTTAGTTGTGGTATGATAATCTCCACACTAATCATGGTCTGAGTTTCTCACAGAGAACGCTGTTCAGAAGAGTAGTTGGGACCCATCCTATGGTGCAAACCTTACCACAAGAAAAAGAAGTGAAATCTTATTGTGTCGTTGCTCTCTGCACTGACAACTTTGATCTCTTTGAGCCTGTACGTGTCAGGTGGAATGAACACCAGACACAGGTGAGGTGTGAAAATCATTCCAGACAGCTCCTTTCTCTTGTCGAATACTCACAAACCCAACATTGCAGAAAGGTGTTGGAAGATTCCCTTCCATCCTGGCTCACATGGATAGAGGTGAAGCATCAAACTGAACCCAGTTGCCCCAAATAATTGTCTCAGGGCCCATACCAACATCTGACCCAAGGCACTGAGCTATTCACTTGTTCTGCAGTAGTCTTTGTTCTGGTGCTGCTCAGTGCAGGACCACAATTTCAGAGCACAAGCCACATTTTTGACTTCTCATGCAGAGCTTGGAACAGTGGAGGTGCCTTCCTTGTTCACTAGCTCTCCTTCCAAAAGCCATGTTTCATTTCCAAAAGAGAGGACTAGGGATAGAAAAGAGTGGGAAGAGGAAGAAAGAGAAAAAAATGGGATGCTCAGGACAAGAAAGGAATGAACAGGAAAGATGAAGAGATGGAGAAAGAAAAAGGAGAAAATGAAGGGATGAGACAGCTAAAAGGGAGCAATGCCATCCAGCATCAGAGGAGAAGCACAGAAAGGAAGTCTGGGTAGAGCTGGAGGAAGGTCACCAGCCAGGCTGCAGGGCTTGAATCACATCAGCGAATGAACTGACACCAACACAAAGTCCAGTCTCTGCCCCTGGCGTTGCTGCCCTGCATGCCAGCAAGTGCCTTCTGCTCCCTTTGTTGCTCATTCTCCACAGTAGGCTGTGTGCCAGATGAAAAGCCTTCCAGCAGACACCACAGATCTCTTCCCTGCCCAAGCCATCGATTGTAATCATCCAAGGGCTCCTCAAAGCTGGCTCTGAGCAGTGGCAAAGGGCATTCATCTCTAGATGACTCCTCCTGATTTTATTTGGGGTCCTTGAATCAGAAGGGCTGGTTCAGACTGTGAAAAGGAGGCAAATGTGATCCTAAAGGGAGAAAAGGCAGCTTTTCCCTAGGCAGGGAAAGCATATTAATTACAGAGCAGTAGATTTCTGATTCAAGGGTTCCCACAGAATGGTGGAGTTTAGACCTTAGACCTGATCAGGAAGAACCAATCCTAACTTGTGTCCCACAGGAAACCAGTTCTGCTTGGAAACACAGGTTATTGGTGCCCTTACGAAGTTTTCTGGAAGATCCACATTAAAATCCAGAGGTAGTTTGGCTCTTTTAATCAGTGGACTTTTAATCAGTGACAAAAGTAGGAAGATCTATGGAAGATCTTTAGAAGATCATAGGAAGATCTATGGACATGCTTGCTGAAAGGGAAGGAAATGCAGAGAGGATGCTAGGAGGAAGAGGAGAGTCTTCTAAGAGAAGGCATGTTCTGTCAGAAAGTCTTAAATGAGCAGAAAAACAGAAAGACAGATTGATTTGGTCTTCATTCAGTCTTACTTGTCTCATCCGACCCTCTCTGCAAACAGCTTCATGAGAACCGTGGCCGTACAGCAGCCTGATCTCACACTTTGCTGCACGAGCAAAAATCAAGAAAATCTCCACCTTTCCTCCAAAAGCGACAGGCATGCTGATGTTAGACAGTGAGGCAGAGGCTGCCCAGCCCAGCACACTCCAGCCCCAGGCATCCTTACCTCCGGAGCAGCAGCTTGGGGTGGTTCTTGCTCTCCAGATTTTTGTCTATGAGGTCAGCCAAGAGCTGTTTGAGGACATCAGTAGCATACTCCAGCTTGCTCTGCAGCACCGTCATGATCAGTGAGGCCACGTTACCACGGTCCCGCATGGAGAAGCTGCGCTGGGACTCCAGCGTGCGGATGAAGGACAGCAGGAAAACCTTGTTGTTGATGAGCTGGGCAAAGAGCTTCAGGCCTTTCTCCACCCGTTCCTGCCTATAGCCAGGGACCTGCACAAGAAGAAAGAAAGTTTGTACCTTTCCCTCATCACCCAACATCAGATCTCCCCACACGGATCACACACCCTTTGATGCCTCTCTGCCCTCGTCCCCGAGCTCCTCCAGCTATATAATTTGATATAAAGCAGAAGTCAGTTCTGAGACAGGGAAAAAAAAAAGAAAAGCTGCTTCAAACAGCAGAGACAATTAAAAAAATAACAACCTTGCATCCAGCAAGCAGGTGAGTCCTTCCTTCTGCATCACAAGATAGTCTCGTAAAAAGGAAGAGAGTCCGTACATCATCTAATGATTAGGAAGCCTTATAGAGATCTCAGCCACAGCCAGATGATTCTTTTCCAATCTTGTGTTTGCCTCTCTGAACAGCACATGTAAGAGAGACCGCTAGTACCTAGACATGGTACCACACCATGTCATATTTTCATTGTAGTCAAACTGAAGTCTCACTCTATCTTCACCTAAAACCTCTTTTTCAGTCCTGCAAGACACCTGCTTACAGAGGTTTGGGGTTCAGCTTTGAGAAACCAGGAAAATCGGTAAATGAATGAGTAAAAAAGCCTGGGGTCAGGTTTTTGAGGAGATGAAGAGATGCAGTGAGATAGTGGCTGAGATGGTGATCATGCCTGTGGTTTGTAGAACTAGGTAGATGGAAATGTGAGAGGACACCCTGAGCTGGGACCTGTCTTGGACAGGACACTGCAATATGACTCCTGAGCTTGGGAGGTGATCTAGTTTGGAGAAGTTGATAAGTCTCTAATATATGTCTCAGCTGGGAGGGGCTGGTGAACTCTATTTTATCTAGAATGATTTAAGACCTCAACACTGGATCCTAGATGCCACAGTCTGCAGTGGGCTTTACCCCTTCTTGTCCCTCTGTCTCTAGATGAAAATGGACCCTAATTAGACAACCCCGAACTCATTCCTTCCTGTTGCTGAAGTTGTTCCAGCCCTTGAAAAAGCTTCCCTGGAAGCTGGAGGGTCTCAACACAGAGCAACACATCACTGAGGCATGTATGTATTAATAATAATCAACCAGATTTGGCACTTTAATCCAAAACAAGTTGTCATGCTTAAACAACCAAGTAATGCAATGCCACAGAAAGAGTCATTACTTTTTGATTCTGGAAATTAGAGCTCTTAGCTCTTTTTTTTCTGTGTACAGCAAATAAATTACTTCGTAAATAGCTTGAGACAACCAACCAACCACTACCACCCAGCCCAACAATAACTATTTTTAACCTACTTGCTTGAACATTTAGTGCTGTCTATCCCCAGGTTATTATGGAGAATTGAAAAAAAAAAAACCAACAAGAAAAGCATTTTGTACTGCATCTGGAAGCTCTTAATTAGCAAATGAACTGGAAATAAGTAAGATCTCACTGCAGGATCTGTGCTGGGGCCTTTTGCAATAAATAGTGACTCCTTGTAGGTGTTACAGAGAAAGGAGTAGAATGGGAACTGCCTTCCCATATATCTTGGTAGCCAAAGGTGTTACCACTGAAAGAGCTGTTCAAGCTTTACAGAGGATTAAGGGGAAAAAAGAATTAAATGAAAGGAAGAAGAGATCAAAGGTGGCAGATTGAAACATGAGCTCTCTGTCTCTCTGTATGTATTTACATACGGGAACACCCGTTCTAAAACCTCCATAAGGGTCAGATGCTCTTCTGTGGTCAGCTGGCTGAGGTTAATGAATATAGAGACTGAAATTGGCTGTGGGTGTAATGAAAGTGCTTGTGTATGTCTATACATATATGTGAGAGAGATTCATCACCACTCATCTCTTGCGCTCATTTGTTGATGCTGCTGAGTTAATCTTCCTGAGGGAAAGCAGCTCGAGGCCACTCTACCTGCGCCCTAAAGACAAATAAATACAGTAGTCAATGTGCAACTCAGCCTCCTACACAATCTCACAAGTCCTCCTTGCTGATAGATCAGGTTTTTTAACAGTTCTCTCTGTACAGCTTGATGAATTTTGGCTCTTCTGAAGGGAAGGAGCGAAGATGAGCAGGAACTTCTGATTACACAGCCAACCAAGCATGGCATTGCCTGTGCCAGCTTCTGCTGCTCTTTTCTGCCAGCTAATCCCAGTCTTGGCCTCCAGCAATCTCACCAGCCCATGCCAGTGCCTCTCTGAGGCCCAGAGCTTGCCAAAGACTTTGCAGAAAGCTCAGCCAATGACCTCCCTGGCCTTGGCCGTGGTGTATCCCCTGCTTATCTGGCCCAGGTATCTGTAGAGCAGAATCTCTCCATCTGCCACATCCTGAAGTAGTTTTGCAGGGTGAGCAGACATCACGCAGGGTCCCATCAAACTCATTGATGTCAATGAGGTAATGCAGGCCTTGTGTAGACCCCATCAGTGCTGGGCAACATCTCGCTGTCCTCCCACCACTGTGGTCTGGAGAGTTAGGATGGAGGAGGTCAACGTGGGGAGAGTACGGGCTGTCTGGTGTTGTGGTTTTCTGACCTCACCGCAAACCACAAAGTATAGAAAAGTTGAACCTCCTTCAGTGACTGTCGGTTATTTCTACAAGTGTTACCCCCTCACACAAAAAAAGGCTCCTAGGTAGTGCAAAGCTGGGGTAACACAGGCAAGGATGCTGCTCTGCCATACAACTGTTTTCTCTTGGCCTCTGCACAGCTGTAACTAATAAATCCAGTCTAAAACTAAACCCCAGCAGATGAAGACCAAAGAGAAGATTAATACAGCAGTCTTAGTGCACACAAATGTATGACACCCTTGCAAACAGATGAATGATCAAACAGAATTTATCATCCAGGATAACAGTAATCATCCTTCCTTTCAATCTGGATTGTTAATGACATGTTGCTTTGTCCCTGGTAGGACACAGCATTATAAGCCATCACGTCCCCACCACTGACATGACATCTCTTGCATTCAGGACTGAAGAGGGAAGCATGAGAGGGGCCCAAAGCAAATGTTTTCTTACCTCCAGATCCCTCAGGACTGGATGATCTTCAATGCCAGGGAAAAGGACCCTCATGGTGTAGGTTCGGTAATCGAGGAAAGGGATCCCCGCTCCATCCAGATCACTTGTCAGCTCGTGAATATCTGTCTGTAGCTCTGCAAAGGCTGACACAGAAAAGGAACAATACATGTAGCAATGACAGTCCAGATGTCCCTCATGATGGGAAAAGCCCTCAGACCTACATGCATGAGACCAAGGTACAAATGAAGAAGTAACATGTGGAGAGGAGGAAGGTGGACAAGAGCAGTCTCACCATTCCTATAACATAGCCCTTCCCCAGGGCTCTCTCTGGGCTGTGAGAGAGTAAATGTGGCTAGGACAGGGTGGAGGAAGGCTGAACTCAGAAAAGAGAGACAAATTAGATCCAGACTTGAGCCATACCAGTAGAGTTCATCATTCATTTTGCTTGTGATGTTTTGGCTCAAAGCTCTGTGGCTGGATGCCTCTCTTCTACCAACAATGACACAGTGTCAGCCTTTCTTCCTCATCCTACCTTCTTTGCACTCCAGTGCCACCCTGGACTCCAGGTTGTCCATCTGCATCTGCAGACGCTTGAGGGTGAGGTCACTTTCCCTGGATTTGCGCTTGTATGCGATCAACACAGCCACGATGAAGATGATGAGCAGGCCACCGGCCACCGCAATGCTGACGATAGCTGGCAAGCTGAGAGGGCTGTCTGGAGAGATGTAAACCATCCCTGGAGAGAACTCCATTCCTCCTACGCGAGCCTGGAGGGAAGGTAGGAAGGAATTGCATTGAAACTGTTGAATGAGCAGGAACACAGAGGAACTCCATCATCTCCTTGACTAAGGATGAATGATGACCACTCCTTATCTCCCAGGCTAAATGGATCATGAAGTTCTTGGATAGAGAACAGCTTAAAACCACCTGAAGTTTCATATAGAAGAACCTCTGCTGACGGAGTGACCATGAACCAAGCCAACAAATCTCACCAGTCACAATGTCAACGTATTAGTTTAGGCTTCATTCTGAGTATTACATTCCCAGTCCCCAACGTTTGTGTTGGGCTGGACTTCTCTAACGACACTTAGTCCCAAAAAGCATATAGGACACACAACTCATGGTTATGGTCTGATGAGTCCTAACTTCACAATGGGGCAGGGACATCTGACCCAGACATCTGGCACAGGAGCAGTCAGTTCAGCAAGAATGCAGAAATCAGGATCACAATTTGCTTTTGAATCTTTATCCAGAGAAAATCAAATCTGGAAGTCACTATGATAAGAAGAAAAAATCTAAACAAACCAAAAAACCCACAGAGGCTGGATCATGTTCTTTACAGCCCCTCTCCTAACCACACATTAACTGCAGATGCCCGTGAGTAGGACAGGGAGCTGGACACAACTTTTTGCTCTCCGTGAACTCCCAGTGGTTCCCAGGGCTGCTGCCAGCCTCTGGAACAAGCTGCTATGTGAGGACTTTTCTTTCAAAAGCCAGAAAGAAACCCTGCAAGTGGTACCACTGCGAGCCCAACAAAATGTTCTGCTGAAGCAAGTCTTTTAAGAGTCTGTTTTTACAACACAAATATTGCTGCCAACAGTAGTCCCACAGGATTACTACTTGCTCAAGGCTACTACAAGGTTGTTCAAGGCTATTTGTAGAGTAGGATAAGTTTGAGTGGCAGGGGGAAAAGCGCTGCTAACTTGCCCCCAGTATAAAAAGAAAACTTCTAGGACTGTGCTGTGGTAGGGCAACACTGGTTGTAGATCATCACAGAGCTAGGAAGATGCCTTGTGAAGAGCTTGAAGGATCATGACACAGTGATGAGCCCCCTCACTTGGTCCCAGCAGAGATTTGTCACAGAGGGGCACAGCAGGTCCTGCACAAAGTGCAAAATCTTGCTGCTAGGCACAAATACAGTCAAGATCCCAGTGCTACGTGCTTCCCCTGTGCAGCCGGGACCGTTGCAGCATGTAATTGAACCTTCCACTTCCTCATTTATGAGGAGCTCTCCCTCTACTTGTAGCTCCCACAGCAGCTAGTGAAAACACTCCCCTTATCCCAACCTGGTGTCTAGCCTTCTCCTTCATCCCACTAGCTCCCAGTTAGTCAGCCTCTCTCCAGCCTGCCAATGCATACATTAATCCCTGTGCCTCCACTCCGGTACCTACTCTGATTTGCTCTCAACGCTGCAGGAAGAAGAAACTGGTCCAAAAGGAAAAGTTGAAGCCAACAGAAGAGACCACGGAGCAGAGAGTAACGAATTATTTAAAGTTCTTCTAGATACTCTCACTCTTCACCACCACAACCCTTGCTGCAGACGGGAACCTCTGTGACCCCACCACCTCCTAGAAATTATTCTATCTATCGTTGGTTACAACCTCCAAGAAGATTTCTGTTTTGCTGTAGCACCGACTGTAAGCTGTTCCTCAGTGTATCCTGACCAAAACCACCTAGTGTAATCCTTATGTCTTGGCCAGGACAAAAATGAATATCTGGAAATTTCTAATTTCCATCCACAAAGCTCGCTCATTTTGGGATGAGCTTTAGAAAGACAACTGTCCACAATGAGAAACAGAAACAAAACTAAGCTCATCTAGCCAGATAATAGAGTTTCAAGATGATCATTCCTGTAGCATGACCTTAATGACTTGTAGAGCATCTTCAGTGGCCAAGGAGCAACCTTGCACCTATATAAGTTCAGGACACATGAGTAATTAGTTTTCCAATCTATTTCAAGATATGAGGCTTAGCTCACTTCTAAACCCTGTGCAGGGCAGAGGTTTAATGTTGGTATGTGACATGCTCAACTGAGAAGACAAACTACCAAACCCACGTGCTACTCTGTACACTGAAAGCTGTTGTCTTTTGCCCTGGAACACTGCCCCAAGACCTCCCAGCAAAATTTGCTTACCAGTTTGCACAATTTCCTTCCTGTCACAGTGGATCAATAAAAAGATTCCTCTATATTTCATTTTCTGTTTTTGACAGTGGCTTTTTTACTGAAGCCCTGCAGTCGGATGAGTCCGTTCAAGGAGCATCAGACTAGGATCAAACAACCGCGTCCCAATCCCCAGTGCAGGACCATCCTCAAAGCTCATAGAACAGCCTGTCTCCATGGGGGGGATTCCTCTCACCAAATATTTGACATGCACATCTGAGTTAGTTAGACATTCCAGCATTTTTTCAGAGCGAATACAGAGAAAAAGCACTTTTTGGAATGTGATATATGTGAGCTGCTTTTGACATCTGCTTTGACATTAGGATGAGACATTTTATTTGGTGGAAGTTCCCATTTCTCTCCGTTATCTATATGAGGATCTAGACTCCTGGAGGCAGGTATCTAACAAAAGTTAACCCCAGCACATTCCCCTCTAAAGCGGGTTTCAACACTGGGAAGGTCTTACACAAACTGCTGTGATCTGAGAGAATCTGTCTCTTGAAAGCCTGCAAGGCTGCGGTATTGTGAGCATTTCAGAGAAAAACAAGCAAATATGTGGATATAGCCCCATTTAATTTCTTGGGCTGTTTCTTCTTCCTAAAAGAAGCTATTTAAACCTTCTAGAAGGCTGAACATGATCCCTCTATGTCACCAAACAGCAGTTTGCCCACTTATTAAGCCCACTAATCATGAATTTGTTGTAAATGAAACTTCTCCAGCAAACTGTTAGGGGGCACCTGTAGCAGTTCAGGAGTTCCTGTTACAAAAAACTCGACCGAGGCAATGTTTTTTCTAGTGCAAATTTGCCCTGACCAAATGTAAATGTCTACCTTAGGACGAGATGGATTGTGCCCTGAACTTCAAGTGCTATATCTGACCATCTCTCCATTCCCTGTACAAAGAGTCCAGTGGCTTTCCATATGTAACTGTCTACATCAGATACCAGCAACTCTTCAGATGTACTCCACTCCTTCATTGCAGACCTTCTCCAACATAGTTACTCATGGACCTTCTTCATGCCTCTTTCTTTCCTCTGGAAAAGAGCTTCCCTCTGAGTTTTAGTCTATTTTTTTAAACTGTTGCTCAAGCCTTTCAGTTCTTTTCTATTTTTTCAAATATTTAACCCTGACACTGTATGAAAGATAACTGAACAAGATCAAAAACATGTTGACATCAATGTGTGTCATTTCTACTGTTCTTTCCTTTAGAAATAATCTCAGTGTTGCAATGGTTCTTTCACTCCCATGGTCCCCTCTCAGATCTAGGCCAGCTCACTCTGCAAGAAAGCATTTGTTCAGCAGTTTACTCAAGGTGACACAGCAAATCATTGGCAAAAACAGGAGAAGGACCTGGGAGAGCTACCTGTCAATTATTCTGGCCATCAAAGTCACATTCATGTGAAACATGGAGATGCATTTTGTACCAACTCGCAAAACAGAGATGCTGCGTCATGCTGGAGGAGCCATTTCCCAGCCCAGTTGTCCCCCTGTTAGGTTCCAAATGCAAAGTCCATCCCTGAGCACTGGCCTCCATCACAGGTGACCTTCCCAGCAGGTTACCAGCCCAGATGCTGTCAAAGTATTGCCTCGGTGTTGGCAGTTGAATGAGAAATCTGCAACTTGCCCCTAATATGCTCATTAACAGACTTCAATGCGATCATCTTCCCATGTTTCCAGCAGCATCTCTCGTTTGATCAGCATCCCCAAAAAGGGATTTTTTTTTTCTCTATGGCTTTTCTTAAGCTGTCCCAAGCTGCAGGAGCAGGAGACTCTTCCCAATTAGTAAGCTGACCAGATGTTCATCCTCCCTGATCCCTAGGGATTGATTTTTTGCTTACCTGACTTGGAGTTCTCTATCTCTAGGATTAACTTTGTCCACCTCTGACTAACCATATGTTTAATTATACTCATGAAAATGACAGTCAACATATATTGCCTTGTTCAAAAGCTTTAGTATTCACACAGAGAAAATCGGTCACTTCATTATTGCTCCTCTTGGAGTATCTTAATGCACTTTACAATGAATTGAGAGCCACGGTATACTTGCATGGCTGAAAAGGATTATTGCCTCTATTTTCCAGATGACAAACTTTGGCACAGAGAAGTTAAGTAGCCAGTATGAGGTCTCCCAGTAGCAATCACAAATGAGACCCAAAATGGTCACCGTAAACTCCCTTTTTCCTAAAAGTCTCTGGAAAACCTTCTTTGTAAAGAGCCATGCAGCATGTCTCCATCAACCTCCTTGAGTCTCGCTGCACTGAAATAAACAAACATGTGACAGATACAGCTTTGGGAGGGTAACAGAGAGGTGAAAAATAGTTGACCACAAGAAATGGGAAGCATTGATCATCTGTATGTCTGATGTCGGTTGTGAGCTTTTGGTGAGTTTCCACCCACAGCTCGGTGAGTTTGCTGATGGGATGTTAATCAAGTGACAACACTGAGGAACGCAAATTACTGCGAAGAAAGTAAAGAAGAAGTGAATAAATCAAGGGTGAGAGGAGAAGCAGCTCCCTCTGATGTAATCGTTAAGTTCATTTTTCACTGATTCCAGGAAGAATATGCAGCAGCATATTAATCTGTATAGATGGCAAAACATCAAAGTCCAGTCACACTATTGCCCGTATCTTGCTTTTCTTTTTTTTCCCTCCTACATAAAGGCAAATTTCAGCCCCAGTATGTTAGTAATTGCTGGTGCTGAATGTGACAAAGCGTGTCCTGTAGGAAACGTGTTACATATATGAACTCACATGAGTATCTAGGGTTCGTACAGACAGCGTAAAAACAGAAGAGAGGCAATCTTTTCTAAAGGGAAAGGTTTCTCACTGTCCATAAAGATCTTCAAGTTACTTTTCTACTTCTCCAAATTACTTTTGATGGGGTTATTATATCAAGAAGGGAACCTCATGTTTATGGGGTCTACAGAAGATGAACGGTGATGCCAACTCCTGGGAGGTCTCTTCCAGCTCTTCATCACTGGTGTACCCTCCCAACTCCCCCCAGGTGGAAAGGCTGAGGCTCAAGCTCCACTTACCATCACCTTGTGCCGTCCAATGAGGTTTGGGGATTCACACAGCAGCTGCACATCTGATACGGTCACTGCACAGGGCTTCTCACCAACCAAAACAGTGTAGTTCAGCTTGGCATTCCCTCCTGCCACTGGTGGTATCAAGTTCTTGCCCTAGATAGAAAGGAATATCACCACCCCCCAAAAAAACCCCATGAAATGTCAGGAAAGAGTTTGCTTTCCACCTCCAGTTCGCTACTGTGACATGAGTTTTAATATTGCACTTGACATTTATGGTTCACCGTTAGCTCACACAGAGAGGAAAAGCCAATTTAGAAAGTCGTGCAGAGGACATCATGGATGGCTACAGACTGTCATCAGTCAAAATCGTCTGGCCTTCCTCTCTCTCTGGAACTATAAATCATAAATAAGTCTCAAACTAACACACCTCACAAAACATATTCAAGCCAGTAAAACAGATCCCTTTCCAAGAAAGTATTCTTCAGGCACAATCATTTCTTTGCACATGCTGATTTGGAAATGTTTGATCATAAAATTCCTCCTCTGTATCGCTGTCCAGATTACCGAAATGACAAAGGAATGGTGCAGGGTTTAACCAGGGGTGAGAGGAAGATCTTGAAAACCCAAGAAAGAAAAAGACTTGGGTATTTAATTGCCAGTCCTGTCTTAGTAGTAGAAAATGTTTTTTCTCTAGGGAACAGCAGTAAGTATAAATTCAGGCTGCCCACAGGTAGCTGCAGCAGGGATTTATATTTTTTAGTTATGGATATTGGCAGATGCTAAATAGTGATTCATGGTTGCAGATGGTGACTCTTATATGATAAGATACGGTAGGTGCAATGAGTAAAGAAAATCTCTGGGATGCAATCAGGATGCCAGTGTGATTTGTGGGATTCTGGCAGACAGAGAGAAGCAATAGGAAGCATATGTTTGTCTTTCCTCACCCAATTCTTGGTCCTCATCTCACCTTCAGTATGATGGGACTTCCCGGCTTCAGCTCCAAGATCCCCGAGGGATTGAAAACCTCGAAGATCGGATTCGGGTAGTAGGTGAAGTTGGTTTTATTGAGAATTAGCAGGGACTGCACGTTGTCAAGAATGAAGCCAAACTCTTCCGGACGCTCGGCGAGCTCAGACTGGTGATTGGGATCAACAGCCAGTGCTGGAGCCTGGCAGGTCATCTCTGTACTGTTCTGCACCTCACAGTTCTGGAGAAAGAGACCCAACACAAGGAGAGTTTATGGAAAATGCCCCCAGCCCTCCTGGTGGGTATATACGTCCCAGTGAAATGCTAACCAATCTTCTGCTGGAGGACAGGGAGGAGCAGAGACCTCCTCGATTATCGTGAGACAGGCTGGTGCTCCACTGCTTCAAAACGTAGCCCATACCCATCAGGCAATCAAGGCTGGGAAGGGATTAGGAAAGCTTTGCTGGAGCTGCAGTTGGGCATCCTGTGCCTTTTCCCTGAGGGAGCTCCACCTCTGGGGCTGCCTAACCTCATTTCCTTCTGGAAATAGAAAATTCTTCGGGGTTTCTTTTTTATTTTTTATTTGGTAGAGCAGAGACTAGTCAAAGCCACGGTACCACCGTGCAATTAGCTCTCATACTCTGGGAATCACTCCAAAAATGTATGTCCAGTGCATACTCAGTTGTACCTAGAATCCCTCTCTGAATATCAGAGTATCTGTAATGAAGCTTAGGAAGCTGGAATGCTGAAGATAGCAAGGTAGGTCTCACGAGACCCACAAGTCAGCCTCCACCCCTGCCAAAGACCCACTTCATTTGTGCGTTTGAGAAATGGGTGATAGACGACTGTAAAAAAGAGTTTTATCCTGCCTCCCATTTTAAAAAACTAGGAATTAGATGTCTGATTGTCCTTCAGGATTGGAACTTTCGCGTTTCTACGTCATTGCTAGCACAATGCATCTTGGTCTCACCAGAGACCAAGGGGCTCTTCAGAGAAACGGTTCCAGCTCGGTGAGATCTCAGCTGTGCTTGATGTAAGAACCTTCTCCAAACTAGTCTGATGCTTCCAGCATTGAGAGCACATTCATTATCACAGCTCAGGTGTTAGTAATGCTTTGGATCAAATCAATAGAGAGATAAGTGACCTGGACCAGCCAGTTTTATATTGTAAAGTAAGCCAGATGTTACTTTGCTCTAACAGCTCTTACGAGGAAGAAAAGGCACCAGAGTACTTCCCAGCACAAAACTGATGGGCAGTTCTACATGAGCACATTTGAGATGATGAATAGGCTTCATCAGCTGCACAATGGCTTGATTGTTTGAGACCACTGTGTCAGAAAGAGCTGGAGTCTGTTGGAAGAATACAATGAAATCATGCACTCTTCTAATTGCTTTGGATTTGACTTCATGAAGGGAGTTATTAGTTCAGGGAAGAGGTGGGATAAGATCAAAATTGAGGTGTCTCAATCTGCAAACCGCGGATACAAATTAATCTATCCCATATTCCTGCATTTTGTTTTTGGATCTATTGTAGTGTCACCCTTGCTCATCTTCTTATGTGGCAATAGATTATTTTAATGTCTGGAAAGTGCTTTGAGAACCTTCAGTGGAAAGCCACTGGATTAACCTTGCAATGCAAGAAGTACAGAGGAGCTGGACTTTCTGCCCCTACCCCAGCTAGTACCTCTGTACCTTTTACTTTTCTTTTGGGATGCTCTTTCACACTTTTTCTCAGGAAGAGCCCATATGTAGCCAACACTTTTTCAGACGCTGCTGGATGACCCCATCCTCCAACCTACTGTAGGTACCATCAGGTGTCTTCCGCTCCTTAGTCTCCTGATTGGAAGTGCTAAACTCACACCTTTTACCTCTTTGCCAGGAGCTGCTTAGCAGCTCTTGGGAATTGGCTCCTTACTAGGGAACTGTTCTCCTGTGCCTTGCTAGAGTCTTGCTGACCTCCACAAAGCTGCTTCTGACTACTCAGTGGTCACAGAGATTTGAATTAGGCTGCAAATCTAGCTGGTTAAACCTGGATACAGTCTTGCATGATCCCAAATAGTCCGGAGAGTAGACACAGTAGTACCAAAAAGTGTCATCCAAGCTCAGCTGATAACCTGAATTTGTATCTACTTATGCACAGGTTATAAATGGGCCAAGAAAGAGGATTGAGCCAACAGAAGAAGCAGGTTCAGGAGCTGGATGATGCTTCATGATGACCCTTCTCTCTGTTCCCTTTTTGGCCCAGTGCTCCTTCATGGAGAGAGGATGGCGTAATCTTTCTGGAAGGAAGTCATAGCCTCTTTTCTGGACACAGTAGGACATTTCAACCTCCAGAACTGTTAACCAGCCCCTGTGACCACCTTGGACATGCCCATGTGATTGATGCCCAGTTCAGCAGCCATACTCACGTTGATGTGTTCCTTTCCACCATGCTTTGCTCGGATCTGAGGATTTTGGATCAGGTCTAGGTGAGTTCCCCACACTGCAATTGGTGTGTTACCACTAGAGAAGAAATGAAAGAAGTACATGAATCCAGCTAATAGATATTAGGACTGATTGCACCAACAGTGCTTGGTGCAGTCTAGGTGATCTGTATTCCTAAATGTTGATAATAAAGTATCTGACCACATATCAGAGTCCTCTAGGAAGCGAAGGAAAAATGAAACAAAGCAAGTGATTTTTCACTCATTCAGAAGTAAAACCACACACTTCCTAAAACACACATCTAGTAGCATCTGGGTGTTTTTCACTGTTAGGACTCAGCAAACACAAGCTTCAGGAATAAGAAGAAGAGAAGGAAACCTAAAAGGAGCACTTCAGAATGGTCCACAGACTATATCTCCTATATCACTTAAGGAAGCGAGCCTCAGATACTGCTCATAGATACTATCTTGTGCAAGCAACTCTTCAGCATTCAGTGCTATCTTGGTTGGTGGCTGTAGTCTCAACTTGCATATTAAACCCGCTGTGCAAAGATCACCCTAAATAAGATAATATCACCTCAGTGAACCCACTTCAGCGCTGCTGGGGAACCGGGTCCTACAGCATGCTGAAGGAGCAGAGTCAAAGTCTTCAGACATGATGTGCATAAGGCATTTGCTCAGTTTCTATTTGGTGACTCAGGCAGATAAGTCCCTTTCCTCAAGCAAAGACTCATTTCCCAAGAGACACCATTCATATGAGCCACGACCCTGCCTTTGGTAGATTTTCTTGCTTTTATAACCTCTCTTAGTTCAGCTTAAGATGGGGAGATGTAGATGGAGCATTTCCCATTCCCTACAATAAGAGTCACCAGAAGGAAACAACTTTCAGAAACACGCTTCTATTCTTTCCCTTGCCTCTTGCAGCTGCAGCCGGCAGTGCTCTTGGTGGGACTTCAGGGAGTAGAGGGGAGGGAGGAAGGAAGCTGCAAAGGAGGCTTCGGTAGGAGCTGCTGCATGAGTTGACTTGGAACATTGTGTTGAGGAGAAGAGTTCACAGTAGGCAGCTTTGGCCATTCCAACTTTAAACAGTATGGCTCTACCAGGGTGAGCTCCCCCTTTGCAGAATCGTGGCAGAAACAACAGGATGCAAGGGCTGAAGAGAGAAGAGTTACACAAGAAAGAAAAAAACCTCATTTGTCAGGGCTCACACAGCCAGGGCAGGATGAGGAAATGTCATCCACAGACAGCCTCATCTCTGAGGGTTTCCCACCCTGAGGAAGGCTCTCATAGGTTTTGGCACCTGCCTCTGGAACCCCCCTTGGAAACTGTCCAGGCTGCAATCTATTTCCTGGAGCACTTTGCTGAGAATGGAAGGCCACATGTAAATCGGTGGGATTGGGAAAGGAAAGCTCAGAATCCTTTTCCTGCCTCCAGGTAAACCTATGCATACATGAATAGTGAAACAAGTGCATTATAGAATCATAGAATCATAGAACAATTCAGGTTGCAAAAGACCCTTGGGATCATCGAGTCCAACCATTAACCCTACACTACAAGGTCACCCCTAAACCATATCACCCAACACCACATCTAAACGACAATT
>NW_009718737.1:61834-106266 GCF_000703405.1 Apaloderma vittatum | reverse complement strand
CTCCTCATAAGGTCTGTTCTCCAGGCCCTTCACCAGCTTTGTTGCCCTCCTCTGCACTCGCTCCAACACCTCGAGATCTCTCCTATTCTGAGGTGCCCAAAACTGAACACAACACTCAAGGTGCGGCCTCACCAGTGCTGAGCACAGAGGGACAATCACCTCCCTTCTTCTGCTGGTCACAAAATTTCTAACACAAGCCAGGATGCCGTTGGCCTTCTTGGCCACCTGGGCACATGCTGGCTCATATTCATCCGGCTGTCAATTAGAACTCCCAGGTCCTTTTCTGCCGTACATCCTTCCATTACAAATGAGAAACCACCAGAGAATAAACACACTGTAAAGAAAAAAAGCCTGTGTTGGCCAGTAGACCTCCCTCAGTTCTGACCTTTGTTTTCCAGGTTCCTCATCTATCTTCCATTATTAATTAGATGAAGCAGGTAGGAATAAGTGCAAATACACATCTCTGCTCAGCAGTGTAGCTATTGGGTTTCAGTGAGCTGGCCACAGCTAGCTGAGACTGTCCTTCAGCCCCTCCAGTTACACCCACACCGATAAACCAAACAGCCAGGACACTAACTCAGACACTGGTTGGTGACCACAATTGCTGAGAAGCTGTTAGTAGTAGTCCAGGGTATGGCTGGTCGGGGTTCAAGAGATAGGCAGGGCCAGGGAGTAGTCCCAACAAGCAGGAGAGATGAAAATAAACTTCCTTAAAAGGAGGAAAGGTCATTGATAGTACAGATGAGGGTTATGCATGGTTGTTGGATTCAGGACTGAAAAATAGCCCTGGATAAAGTACTTACTGCTTTAAACACAGCCTGTGTAATCAAGAAACCTGTAAACTTGAAGTTATGAGCCGTGAGTTCTGACACCTGAGCTGTTATCACAACTATATCTTTCGGCAGGTTCTCTTATGACACTTCTTTGAGAGGTTCCTTATGATCTTTCACTCAGGCAATACCTGTGCAGACTGATCCATGGTTGGGACAACATTTGACCTTGAGTTTCGCAGAGTACCTCAAGTTCTTGCTCTCTGAAACCGTGATGGGATATTTCTAATGGGAAATTTTATGGGGCAAAACCACATTTTGCTATTTCCATTAGATCTGCTTGAATGGTTGAGTTTTCTAGAATGCACAGAGGACCTCTTCTGAAGTCATATACCCACTTAAAAGAGACCTCTCTTTTGTCTTACAGAAAAAATACCCTCTCCCCAAAATTCAGCTTCACATGCTTTATATGAAGTGTTCCTGACATCAGCCAGGGAGAGGTCACTCACCAGAAACCAGAAGAGTATAAACACATAATATGAAGTTATAAAAAATATAATATAAAATATAAAGTTGTTCTTTCTCAACTGTCCTGGTTCTTCTGGATTTTTGGCTGTATGTCTTTATAATCTTTATTATTATGATCATTATGAATCTCTGCTGATTCAAACTGGAAGAGATTTCCTATCTTTACCCAGCTGAAAGTTTTACGTGTTCCAGACGTATCAAATGTGTACAGATATATGACCGTGTGTATATCTATATACATAAATCCTTTTATTTAATCAGTCAAGTCTGTGCACACAGTTTTAAACCCACGTGTTAAAAATTCTGTATTTGGTTTGGAAACCAAGCTTGTGGGCTCAGACCACAGTTATTCAGCAGAGCCACGGCATCGTATAAGAGGGGCCTTTTCGTTGAAAAAAAGCCAAAATAGTTGTGTTTGCTGAAGACAAAAAATCACCCTCAAATCCTCCCTGGCAAATAAAATTGTTGCTTGCCTTTGCATGAAAACCACAAGCCGTTTCTTTTTGTGTCTGCAGGTAAATGCCTGGTCACGGCCACTTCTCGACCAGGTCCTATCAGAGCCCGGAGACACGCTGCTGCCCAGCAAAATAACAGAAGTGCCAAGACTATGAGGTTTCTTGATTTAACTCCTTATTGTCCCTCAAAACTCCGAACATAATTTTCTGTCCGCAGACTCAGATAATTGCTGGATGTAACTCAGATCAGACTCAGATCAAAAAGTATTAGTGAAGTCTCATGAAATTCTAGTTAGCTGCCAGCCCAGTGTGACTAATTTTTTATTATTTTTTTTTCTTTGGCTATGGGAGTAAATTAGCAGTAATCTTTTCTGTATTGTCTTGGAAAATGGCACTTGAGAAGGTTTTAAGTCAGGCTCGGTACATTCATTCACTAATTTTTCAAAGCTGGTTTAGTAGCAATCATCTATCGCTCGAAACAGCTTAGCCCCACAGCCAGGAGTGATGAATCAGAGCAGCACAGTGGATTTGCTGTAATGAATCATAGCACATACCAAATACACCGAGTCTATCTCCAGATCCACGTGTCCTGACTAACTTATTTTTTGCTCAAGTCTCAGGCCTGGAGTTGGTTGCACTTTCATCCAGCTCTGTGAGGAGGTCTTACCCTAACGCTTGGCTCCACTATGACTTGTTGGACAAAGCTGCCAGTTAAAGTGTTTAAAACCGTCCTGGTAATCCAGGTAATCCTGGATATTGCACCTTTTCTACCTCTGCACCCTCCTCCGAGGTTATGCAGCTTTGGAGTGAGTAGAATGTGCACAGGAAAGAGGATGGAAGTGGGCAGGTCTGGTTAAAATCAGGCATCTGTCAAGTGGCTGCTTTCTAATTTCAGAGACAGTGAAGAGAGAAAAGGGTGGAGGTTTTATGTGAACAATGAGAAAGGGAGAGCCCCAGTCACCCATCCTAGCAGCTACACATGCTGCAAGTAAGCTGGCACCACCAAACAAGCACCTCTTCTAATTTTCCTTTAGAGGAGGGATGGGAGATCCAAGGCACCAAGCAACAGGATCCAGAGTCTCTGTACTCCCAGGTTGGGCAAAGGTTTGCAAATACACCTGAAGCACCTCCTTGGCTGCTTCTTTGGCTCTTGTTGGCAGCTTCAGCTGAGAAAACAAGGAGCAAACAGGCTCTGGAGAACTTTTCCTCTCACCTCCCAGCCACACCTGAGGCCAGGCAGAGGAAGGTTCCCATGCTGCTACTTTCCTGGGGATAACAGGGGAATTCACTCTTCTAGGCTGTCAGTCCTGCACCTTTATACTGACACTGAACTCACTTTAATAAGGAAGGGAGTAAAGTGATTTCTCGTTTCATTGATAGCTTGAACTCTGACTGAAAATAAAAACCCTCAAACGGAAAAGCCAGACACTAAAGCTTCAAGCCCAATGTGCAAAGATTCAATCTGGCTAAATCAGTAAATTCCCTCACAGTAATTAAAGGCACTAATTGATTTGTGAAAACATCTTCTAGATGGGAGCTGAAATGGGGGGATTTACAAGCTCTGCTCCTAATCCCCAGATACTCCAATCGGTCCAGGTTGACAGGGAAGCAGAGACCTGCCGTGGATGAATGAGAGGAGACTAAGATTTCTTATTTTGTACCTTTTCAAGGGAAAAAACAGTGCATTTAATGACCAATTCCTCTCTTCCTGAGGCTGTTTCTGACGGCTTCTGAGAGCATTTGGGTATCACTTTTATGCCTTCCATAACATGCTCCTCTCAAACACCTTCGTGTGAACCCTCTGAATTCACCAAAGCAGCATCAACAGGGTGAAGAGAAAAGGGGATGCCTAATGAGGAGGAAGGCTCTTTGATAGGACAGGGGCAAGGGCTCCCGTTGTGTTTCATCTCAGGCGACAGCCCTGGGGCTTTAAGACACGACAGCCAAACAAGAAATACTTAATCCTAAACCAGCAAGTCTATGAAGCCTGTGGAAAAGGTAGGAATTGCTGCTTTCGAAACCAAGTGAGCTTCACTTCTCTAAGCACAGTTATGACATTTATGGCTGGGTTTATAAGACCAATGACAGGTCTTGGGCCCTGGAAATTAGCTCTGCACAAATTTATTTCCTTGGTAAAACACTCTTCTGTATCAAGGACCAATATGAACAACCAGTGCTGAGTTACAAAACCATGGGAAGTATTAAGGGATGTCCATGAATTGCTTACCTGAAGATGCTCCACTCAGGTTCGATCCTCAGGATGGTTGGATCCTCTACATATTCATACTGCAACTCTTGACGTATCTTGGCTTTGTCCACTCTCACGGACACCTTCACCTTCTCAAAGCCTTCATCTGAGGCAGTGGTGTTACAAACGATGTACTTGGTGGATCTCCTGTGAGCAGAAGCAAATAAATGGGAACTGGGTGCTACCAGCAACAAAGCAAATGGTGCCAAAAAAGAGCTCAGCTACTTACTCCGACGTCCAGTGAACTTAACCTTTGTCCTATGAAGGGGTGAAACTCACTGCTACAGGAATGGTGTGACACATTTATCTCAAGAAGTGGCATTGCCTTTTCACTAGTTTAAATAAAACCACAAGAGCCATCACTTCTCAGGTCTCAAAGTGAAAGCTGAACCCCAAAGGAAGTCCAAAACAGATCTCCCTCCAGAACCATTTCTGGGCAATTAAACATTTGATGGATGTTTCCTTCCTGCCTGCAGACATATGCAGCAGCAGCTCATAAAAAGGGGTGTTTGCACCTCAGCACTCCAGTCTGGGATAATAAAGTTTACTTTGCATTAGGACCGTAAGGCTTTTTTAAGTGCAGTTTGCAGTGTGCCTGGGACCTTTGCATGGAAGGTGCTAATATGGTGGGAAACATTTTATGGTTATACTCAGTAAGGACTCTGCACAAACCTTTCCTTTTTGGGCAGGGCTTGAAAACAGCTCCAGATCTGAATTTTGCAGTGGCTCTTACCTTCTCTAAAGAGGCAAAAAAACAGCCTCAAAATGCCCTCAGTCTCCCCAGTCCTGTGATTTGTGATGCAGCCTCATCTTATTCCCCTAGAAAGGATAAAGCAGGGGTGTATCCTTCTCTTGCAGCATCACGCTGACCTTTGCTGACTGCACCTTCCAGGTGCTCTCCAGGTTCTCCCGTACGATCACGCTCAATCCCTCCCAAAACTCCCCATTCTCTTCGGCAAGTAGCTGTGGTTCTCACTTGCTCTTTTAAATCACAAGCTGGGACTTCAGTCCATGGAATTAAAGATGTCAAATCGCGCCACAGATATGACAGGCTGCTAAACAGGATCCCCACAGCCAAGAGATGGAAGGGCATTGCCCCAAGACAGTGGTTCCAGGTCTCCTGCGAATAAGCCTTTCTTCTGCCAGGGACATGCTGGGAGAAATGTGCCAACTTCATCTTCAGCTTCCATCAATACTGGCAGTGAAATGTATTGCACTGGGTAGTTTTGAGCTGCGGGAGCCCCTGGGAATGGGATTCAGGCTCATTCTCACAGGGATCAGGGAACATTCAGCAGGTAACACTGACATTAAGCCTCTCTGAACTGCAGTTGAACAGGAGCCAACCCAGAGCTAAAATGTTGCAAATCACCCATTTCTTAGCACTACAGGACTATGCTGGGATAAAAGTTCTAATACTCAGAACCGATGTTGTCAGATTTTCTTTGTCACCTTTGCTAAAGCAGGGACATGAAAATGAATCTTTTAAACGATGTACTCCTGGAGCAAGTAGCAAAGCATAGGACCGTAGAGAATTGCAGTGAAATTTGACAAGCGGCCAGGGATAAAAAAAACCCAACAAACAACATATCAAATGCCAATCAAAACAATGAAATAAATCCCATTCCTCCACCACAAAACATGCACAGTAAGGTTGGGCATCGTGCAGAATGCAAAAGCCCACAGACACAACTGGCTGAAGCTGAGCCAGGCGGGTGCCCAGGTGGCCAAGAAGGCCAATGGCATCCTGGCCTGGATCAGCCCTGGTGTGGCCAGCAGGACCAGGGCAGGAATTGTCCTTCTGTCCTGGGCACTGACAAGGCTGCATCCTGAGTTCTGTGTCCAGTTCTGGGTCCCTCACTCCAAGAAAGACACTGAGGCGTTGGAGCATGTCCAGAGAAGGGCAATGGAGCTGGTGAAGGGTCTGGAGAAGAAGTCTTGTGACTAGGGGCTGAGGGAGCTGGGATTGTTCAGCCTGGAGAAAAGGAGGCTGAGGGGAGACCTTATTGCTCTCTACAACAACCTGGAAGGAGGTTGTAGAAAGATGGAGGGTCGGTCTGTTCGACCGAGTAACAGGTGATAGGACAAGAGGAAAGAGCCTCAAGTTTCACTAGGGGAGATTTAGATTGTATTTTAGGAAAAATTTCTTTACTGAAAGGATTATCAGGCATTGAGACAGGCTGCCCAGGACAGGTGAAGTCCCTGTCCCTGCAGGTGTTTAAGAGTCGCGTAGACATAGTGCTTAGGGATACGGTTTAGTCAAGGACTTGTCAGTGTTAAGTTAATGGTTGCACTCGATGATCTTAAAGGTCTTTTCAGAACATAGGAAGTTCGACCTCAACATGAGAAAAAACTTCTTCCCTGTGTGGGTGCCGGAGCCCTGGCCCAGGCTGCCCAGAGAGGGTGTGGAGTCTCCTGCTCTGGAGACTTTCAAACCCACCTGGATCGTTCCTGTGTGACTGCCCTGGGTGATCCTGCTCTGGCAGAGGGGTTGGTCTAGATGGTCTCTAGAGGTCCCTTCCAATCCCCAACATTCTATGATTCTATGATCTATGATTCTGTAACATGGCAGCAGGGAAAGGAGGCACTTGAGGCATAGGGTGTCTCGGCTGCAGACATATAACTGCTCACATCTTTCAGATACGGCCACATTCAGTGGGAAGGACTCGTCTGTACCTGTAGAAGAGGCACGGTTGTCGCCCAAAGGTCACGATGACATTGCTGCCCGCATTGAGGTTGTTGCCTGTAATTGTCACCTGGGTGCCACCTGACACTGGTCCCCGCTTCGGCTTGAGATCAGAGAGCGTCAGAGTCTGTGAAGGCAAAGAGTCAAGTGGAAAACACAGCAAAGGAGCATAGGCACCTTCCCTCTCTTGTTTTAGGGATGGAGAGAGGTAACACCCCCAGGGGTTAGTCATGCGTTAGCTGGACTTCAGAAGATGATCATATTTCCTAGCCAACAGAGGAGTCTGGGATGACACCAGCCCTATCATAGACACCCTTCTTCAATGTCAAGTTCGGTGCAATGAGTTCAGATCTAATCCCAGTCTGTATTTTCTTTTTTTTTTTTTCCCCTGGAAAAGAGGAAAGCTGTGGTTCAACGGAGCATCTGAGCTCATGTTTTGCCTCTCCTACATCTCACATGACCCAAAAATCTTTCTTTTTTTCTTATCAGGCTTGGATGCTGAGACAGTCTATTACCTCATGAGGGTCTTGCACTGATAAAACACAGTGATGCTTATGTTGGGATGTACTCTGAAATGTTCCAGCCACTGTCCAGATGAACATTTTTTTCCTTTTTCTGCTGGTTTTCCAAGTCTCTTTTCCAAACTTAACATGGCACTGTGTTAATACATTAAAAAGGGGCACAACTCCTTTAGGGGCCTCAAATCTCAAGCCTCTTTTTCTTACCCTCCTGCTCTCATTTCTTTTCAAAATCAAGATAAAATACTTACACTCTGAAGGCATGGATCACCCTGGTAGCACAATGCAGAGAGGAGACATCCATTTTCAGGGAGAAATTTGGAGCTACAGTTTATTCTTTCATTTGCATTTTAATAGAAAAACTTTCCATTCAGTCCCAAGTGAAAAGCTACTATATGCATTTAAATGAAGATTATTTTTCCTCCTCTCTTTAAGAATGATGACACAAATGCTTGAAGCTCTCCTGAGCTCCTCTGAATGAGCAGGTACATCACGCAGGCACCTTATTGAGCTTTGGAGACCATTAATCCACGTTTATAAAACCACCCAACGCACACCTCAGCTCCCTCTTTCACCCACCCAGAGCCCTTTCTGTCCCCGGCTCCCTCTGGCTAATCTTTTTGAAAAACAGCAGCTTCCACTTCGCTTTTTGTCAAAAAGCAGCTCCCACTGGGAGAAAGGGCTCAACATTAAAATCAGACATATAGCTCTCTAGAAAAAAAACTGTTGTAGGGCTGAATCATTCTTGTGTTTTAACTTGACTGGTTTTGATGCGACGGTTTGGAAACTGTTTCTGTACTTTCTGGGGATGTTCTCTAGCAGCCGTTATTGGGCTAAAAGATGCAGAGGGAGTCTGTAGATGAAAAAGATGCCCTTCAGTATGCAGTCCTCCTATTTTTAGAGTACCACCTCAAGATCTGATGGCAGCTCCTCTTTAATCCCTTATTCACATCCACCTACAGCAGTGCAATTTATTGCTGACCATGATGGCTGCTGCAGGGAGTTGACCTCCCACCTGGGATAAAATGGGTTGAGAAAGGCCAGCTCAATGCACATAGCCTACACCAGGGTTTGGAAGGTTTGGAAGCTGGAATAGCGCTTGAATAGCTGGAATAACAGTTGGAAGTTGGAATAGCGCTGCAGTAGTCTCTGCTTTACAAACCACGGAGAACCCTTTTCCAACTCCTGGATGGGATTCTTGCCCTCTCCTCAGAGGCAGATAAACTAGCCATATCCTTCTGAGTATCTTCACAGACCAGAGTTACAACAGCAAACCTCCTTGGCAAAGTGTAGATATAATCCTGCACTGATCTTACGACAGGGTTTGTGGCTGAGCTGTGATGAACCATTAATTATTCACAGTGGCCTTCATAAATATTGCACAGCATGTGTGCAGAAAACCTCAGCCTCCAGACCATTTACCATTTCTTTTCCAGCGAAAGCTGATGGAAAACGCAAGGGAGTCTAGCAGATCCGTAAGAGGGTGAACTGGACAGTGACAATGTTGGAAAGATGACTGGAAAACTTCTGTACGTTTCTAGGAACTTGCCTACATTTTTCTGCTCCCTAGTCCTTTCCTCCATGCAGGCTGTCCACAGAGAAGCTGCGATCAGAGCTGTATCTAAACGGAGGTCATAGAATCATTCAGGTTGGAAAAGACCCTTGGGATCATTGAGTCCAACCATTAACTCTGCTCTACAAAGCTCAGCCTTAAACCATGTCGTGGTGCATGTCAAGACCTTGGTTCCCACTTCATTCCTCCTGGGACAAGGTCAAAACAAGATGCGACTCACAAACAGCTTGTACACCTGGATTTCCTTTCTATAGGTTAAACAGTAGCAGCAGGAGGGGAAAAATGGAAGGGAGATCTGTTGCAAATGCTCTCCTGGGGCAAGGATTTTAGGGGCAGACCCAGAAGAGATGCTGTCAGGGTATCCCACATCACCTGCGCTGGGCCATGATATTGTCATCCAAAGCCAGCATAAAGGCAAATTTGCTTCACCATATGAATTAAAAAGCAAAGGGAATTTTATTCTTTTTGTTTGAAAGACCATGGCAATAATCATAATGACAAAATTAATAACTTTAAAAAAGCAGAAAATAGATTATTTTCATTTACATCATCATAAATTTAATTTCAGCCTGCACCCCAGTGCTTTGTTTCCCTTTTTCAGCTTACTGCACTTTCTAATGCAATGTGCATTTTTGATCACAGATGAGTTTAAAACAAACTAACAATATTTTGAATTTAAAAGTTCTGGTCAGAAATATGGAGAAGAACTGCTCTAGCATCCCTAAGCTAAGCTCTTTCTGTTTTAAAGCACTGAAATTAAATCCTCTATTGAGCTCAAAATACCATTTCTTCCAACTCTTGCAGGAGAGGGGATGGCTTAACCTATTGGCCAAATTTGACTCTGTTTTGTCTCAAGCCTTTTGAAAAACAATTCCCCAGAGGCTTCGCTATGCATTGGAAAGTGACATTTTTCTCCCGTGAGATTCCTTTCCTTAGTTTTCAGACGTCTTCCTTCCCTTAAAGCTGCCACCCACCGCTGCAGGATACGAACGCGGGTTGTGATGCCTGCAATAACATCTCTACCCTCCTGGCAGAAGTATCAGAGGAAGCCAAGACAAGCCAACAAACACACCTCCCGCTATGAAAGCAATGGACCCAGGAGAGAGGGTATATGACAGGCAGGCTGGAGAGCGTCGGCGTTATTTTCTGTCTAGCACAAAGGCACCAAGGTATTCAGCAGGGAAAAACCTGTTGACTTCATGCTCATGCACGACTGGGGTAGCTGGCAGCCAGAAAGACAGCAAGGGGTGGGAAAAGCTGTCACAGATGGACACGGATGATCAAAATCGGACAGTAATTCCAAGAGTGGCAAAGGTGACACGCTGAAGTGTAATGTCCTGGAAAGAGCCCTTCTGTCTGCCTAGCGGGGGCTATCCTCGATGTATTTCTCTGCCCCCACCACTGTAGCACCTGAGTGACATCAGAAAATATAGAGAATAGAGAAATTTCTGGAGCTCGAGGGGGAAATTGAAGGTGTTTGCATTCATTACCGGTTCCCTTTAACATAAAAAAACCTCAACATAACGCTCGGGCGTGGGACTAATATCAGAAAAGACCCTTTCCCTTGCAAGGAGTCGAAAGGTTTTGGTGGGAACAAAGGGATTCTCTCATCTCAAACCTGCACAGATCTGCACAGATCAAAGCCAGGCAATGCTTGCAAGTGCCCAGCAAGGGGCCTCAGAGGAATAAGCAGGTCTCTTGGACAAGGAGCATCATCAGAAAGGAGCAAAATACCGAGTGCGCAGCAAGTGTTTGGCCCTGCTCCTCTTTTTCACAAGGCTTTCACTGTGGTAAAAGCAATGGTCTCAGGCTGAACTAGTTCCAGGAGTAGTGCAGAATCAGACCCGGAGACCCTCTGTCTGCTCTGCAAGCTGATGTCCCAGACAGAAGGTCTAACAAGGCAAGTTGCCAGCCCCAGCGGTGTCCCTAAAAAGAGGAGCGTGGCTTCTCTCTAAATGTCATCAGCACACATCAGGTGGGAGTTATGCCTGTGACTTGCTCCTTCCTGACTGAGTGCTGCTGGCGTGCGACACTGCTTCTTCTGGACACCAGGAAGACCACCTAATTTAAACATGCCTTGATGCTGCATCTTGCAGGAGCACCCACCACACCCTATGTTTCTCCTGAAGGACACTAGTGCCTCCAACAGGAGGGCCTGGAGGGATGCTGAGAAGTGAGAATCACACCCAGGAAAAGTAAAATGCTAGGGAAGTGTGGGGTTTTTCCTATTTCTTTTTTTTTTTCCTTTTCTTTTTTCTTTCCTGTATAGCATTTTTAACTATTAATGAGGATTTTCTGTACTAATTTGGGCCATGGCTGTATGTAACTGTAACTGGACTAATAATCTGGACTATTATTAGATTGTTAAAACATTAATTAGGCAAGCTATTTTTTGCTCATAAAAAGATTTTGAAAGGAAATGGAACCTGATGCACTCAGAACTGCAGTGAAGAGCTCAGAGGCTGAATATGGCCAAGGACAATGCATAGATGCAGCAAAAGGGACCAGGACCCAAAGACCCTCAAGACCAAGGAGAATTTCTCACGGGATCTTACCATAAAGTAGTAGAGCTGCGAAGACCTGGCCATGAACTCTGGTTTGCACTCGGTCACACAGATTTCCACAAATCCGGCATGCTGGCTAGGTTTGGCCTCCCCCATCTCACATACTATCCTGTGGAGAAAATAAGAGCCAGAAGCAAGCCTTGAGGGATGGTTTGGTGGTCTGGTAAGATGGAATTGGAGTAAGCAGCCCATATTGCTGAGGAATGAACTGTAGCCTTAATCCATCTTCTTCATTTTAATCCAGGATCTGAACTCTGGATCTTTAAAGAGTGGTGGCTTTTGGCTCTTGGCACTTGCTGAGACAAATGTTTAGGTGGTGTAAATCAACAGAGCTTCACTTAAATATACAGACAAACGCTGGGCTGAGGTCTGACCACAGGGGTCTGTTTGTCCTACAATCTTGCATGGTGGAGAGCTATGCAGCTGCAAGGTTTAAGGCTCACCCCTGAATGTGGTAAGCTGCTTCTTGGGACTGCTGCCCCACCAAACTGATGTTGAACACCCTTGTGGTGTTGGTTGTGTAAAAAAATAGAGGATAACTTCAGGGCGTATGCCATGAGGATCATCTAAATATGCCATCTAAATACAGTAATAAACGGATGATGAGCTCCTGAGCTGGAAGAAAGGAATGGCATCTTCTGTTCCTCACTTCCAAAGTTGGGTGGAATGGCCTCCTTAGAAGACCGTACAGGTAGCAACAAGTTAATAGATGTGCTGTGGCCAACTGACTGCCACACGCCCAACTTACTGCTCTGCTGGGATGTACCCTTCCACCAGCGGTTTGCACTCCACTCCGGCCACTTTGACGTGAGACGCGATATCTCTGAACTCCAGCCCCAGATTCTCCCCACGGATGGTCACCTTGGTCCCTCCTTCACGAGGGCCCGTCACTGGATTGATCTGGAGGAATAAACCAAGATAAAAGAGAATGATCAAGCTACCTTCGTAAAGACATCGGCATCCTCTCGGGTGAAAGAAGAGTCAATACACTCATAATTATGAAAGCTGAACAACTGAGGGAACAAGTCTACTCCAGGCTCGGTTCAGTTCCCCTGTAAATATACACCACACATGCCCCGACATCAGAGTATAAAAAATTCTACCCTAGAGCTCATTTACTCTCTTTAAACTACTTGCAAAACAACCAGAGACAAGAAGGAGATGTTTTCTAGACAGGAGCAGGAATTTCTAGTGATGCAGCTGAGCTCTGCACTTTGTAGACATGAGCTATGGAAAGGCTGGAGAGGGGCACGGAGGAAAAAAATGCGAGAAAGAACAAAAAAAGGGCAAAAATGGCTTCAGTCTTTTAAATCCTAAATGTCCAGCCCAAAGCACATGGAGTTTTTCATCTGTTCAGGAGGCTGGTCACGAACCACAAACTCAGCTGAAAAAAAAACAGCCAAGACACAGCAGAAACAAGGTGTCAGTTAGGTAGGGAGTAGGTGGATGGTGGCTGAGACAGCAGCAGCAGTTGCTGTGTGCCAACAGGGACTTTTGAAAGAGCTCCAGCTGCCCTCATGGGAGAGCTGAGGCCAGGGAAAGAGCAGGCATGGAAGCATGGATGGCTTATTTGCAAGTCCCACCATGACAGAAGTGGCTATTCCAACCATCCTGGTGGCTGCTAGTGTGATGTTTACATCGCAGTCTGGACCTTCACCAGACCCTACCATGTGTCTTGCTCAGCAGTGGCTGTGTTGGACAGCAGAGACCAAGCACCACTCAAACTCCAAAGCTTACCTCTCCCTGCCATTACAGATCCTCACCCTGCACCCAGGGCTGTCTATCTCTGTGCAGTATTGCTGGGCTGTGCAAAAGGGGTGTGCACGTGGGAAAGCATTCTGCATCCCATCCATCACCCTTGTTCAGAGCCAGGTGGAAATTAGCATTGGAGCTGTCTCCTCAGCATTGAAACAACACAGAAATCATGGGGCTGGCCCTCAATTATTGCAGCTCTGCCCTTCCAATTATTCGCCATGCTCAAATGCTTTGTCGTGCAACTGGCGAGTTGAAAGGGGCTTCAAACATGGCTTTCAGAGGGTATTCCCTGCTGCCCATTCAGGATGCCATGGCTGCCATCTGCCAGCGTTGGCAAGGCTCTTTGCTGAAGTCAGGAAGGGGGAATTCCATGTCTGAGGTCCATACCCGCCAGCCGATGGCTTTGCCAACTGGGAATCTCGGGCTGGCAGCTACATCCTTGCGTAGGCGTCGGACTGTCAGGGAAAGTCGAGACACCGGCACGAGCAGGGCTGTTCCTGACTGCTTCCCAGCACCGAGTCTGGCACCTGGGTCAGCCTAATTTCCACCCAGAGGTGACTTTTTAGAAGGTCCGTCTTGAATAAAAAGGGGATATTTTATTTGAGGATACTTAGTTTTAGGTGCCGCGAACCACCTCTTGAAGGAGGGTGTCTTTGCTTTGATTACAGAGGGAACCAACAAGATGAACGATTTAAAAGCACAAATGGTCACCCAGAAGTGTGTGGACCTGCAGGGTTGTGTAGCACAGACACAACCTCTGCAGCACAAGATCCCCCGTATCAGGTCCGAAAACCAGACAAATGCTACTTGAGTCAACAAAATCAGAACCATGGCAGGCCTATTACTATCTCACAAGTCAACAAAATACTTAAATCCTAAAAAGAAAATAGCACAGCATTCACAGATCTGTCAGGTGAAAAGATTATTTGAGTTGGTCGGAGATTTGACTTTTGGATGGTCTGTGGTGATGAGAATGATAGACAAGTAGAAAATGGGTTGAACGAGAAAGGGGAAAAAAAAAAAGGAATTTGCGGTTATTTTCCAGGAAATGAGGAAAGTATCTTAAAAAATGAGAATGAAAATGGAATTTCTGTTCCAGGAGAATCTAATAATAATTGTCTCAGTTGGAGATTCAACACTGAAGACTTGAACTATTTTCCAGAAATGGTAATTTCAAAATATTTCTATTCTGAATGATTAATAAATATCTATTCAAGCAAAGTTTTCTATTTGAAATACTTATTTTGCTGATGTCAGTCAATCCTCTCCTGATAAAACACTATATGAATGATGCTGGAATGCTACAATATATCACCATACTAAACTCAATCTAATATTCACTCAAAATGAAAAGAGGAAGATAAACTAAAATTCCCATATTTTATTTTATTTCCTTGTGTATTGGATACACTTTGCAAGAGAACTGAGTTCCCTGCGGAATATTTTGGTTCTGTTTTGTGATATTAAACTTGCCATTAAATGTTTTTTAAATGGTTTAGTAAGGTAGGTGTCTCGTAATCTAGGCGTGTGGTTAATTAGGGTTCAGCTATGCTTGAAAGAAGCATAGTAGCATGGACAGTATAACTCCGAGTACATCAAAAAAAGATTTTTTTTCTTGCATGACTAATGTCATTACTCTGAATAAAAGAAGGTGCGATGGTGAAAAGGAACATCTTGCCAGAAAAGTAAATTTCTTTAGAACTAGAGACGAAAGTTTCACTGCAGAAGTCACCAAAAAAATCAGTAAGAACACTATCATCCTCCTTCCATCCCTTTCTAAACCACAAGATTTTTTTAAAATACTTGCTATGACTCAAAAAGCATCATTTTAAAATACTTGCTATGACTCAAAAAGCATCAACAGGAGTGAAGCCAGCACAGCACCTCCCTGCGCAATTTTTAATTTATAAAAGCCTGATTAAAAAGAAAACAAACAACCCACACCTATTTCCTTAAACCAGGAGATTTTTTGACCCCAACTCATTGCACTCCCATGGTTGTTGGGAAGAAGGTGTTACCGTGCTTTTTTCACAGGGACAGAGAAGGAGCCTGTTTCTATCACGGGTGTAAAAATCTGGAATGAGACCTGTCAGTTTGGAGAGGGAAATTCAGGCAGGGAAACAAAAGCTGCCAGGAAGCCTCAGCTTCCTCTTGAAGACCCCGAGCTGCCGCGTCACGATTTACGCCCTTCGCTCCTATCAGGCTAACGCTGCAGCTTGTCACTCTTAAAGGAGGTTTTGCGGCTCAGTGAGTCCTTTAATTTCACCGAGGGGCAACATAAATGCAAGAGCTAATAAATAACTACAGGTTACGGGAAGGTCTGCGCTGGGTATGTGTGTGTGTGTGCCCGTGAAAGTGTGAGTACACATGTTGCTTCTCCTCCTTCGCCTGCACGGATCCTGCGCTGGCTCCTGGCCAGAATACTCAGGCTCTTACCAACTGCTCCAGACCTACCATTAGCTGCAATATATATCCAGTCACTTGAGATTACTTCCACGCTAATGGCTCAGAAAAAGATTTTCCAAGAGCTACTTATGATTGCACCAGACAGTTGGAATATTTCATGAGCGAATATTGCAATGATCTGTTCGAGCTTTGGGAGCTGTTGGGGGAATGTCAGCAGAAATAAAAATATGTCCTCTCTGGAGCTGTGGGGTGGAGAAGGAGTGCTTTGTCTTCATAAAGAGAGTGTAGATGCAGGACTGGGGTCAAAGCATGGCGGAGAAATGTGGATGGACTTTCAGAATATCATGCAACCGTATGGTGAGGTTCTTGTGGTTTGGATTTATGATTTAGTTGGTCATCTATCAGCTTCCCAATACCAAATTCTATGAATCTGTGTGAAATTTCTGAATCTCTCTCAAGGTCTGTAAAGATTCAAAAACAGTTTTCTCCAGCTCCCAATAATTTTCAAGGACTCAAAGTTGAACTTGCAGATGTAGCTGCTCATTCTGGCTGTCTGGGTTTGGTTTCACAGCTTCAGGTAGTTCTAAAGTATCATCACCAGATAAATCCAAATGCAATGGAGACCTCCACCTTGGAAACATCAGAATGAATGACAAGAAAATGGATCAAAACACAATAAGAAGGGTTTCCTTTTGGTGGCATCTGGGAAAAAGAGAATCTACATAGCATTTGCTTTCACAAAACTTCCACACATGGCCTTTGGTTTGTCTAAAACATCCACACTTTTTGATTCCTGACCAAACACAATTGAAAAAGGTTTTCTTGCTCTGTAGGATAATAAACTGTTAAATTATTCATATTAAACCACAACTGTGGAGGCTGGATTTTCCTCCTCTGCATTTATCTCCCTTACCTTCCCTCCCTTCTTCCATTCCTTCTCTCTGTGGTCTTTCTATTCCCTTATCTCTGCTTTGTACCTTTTCCTCAGCTCTTCCTTTGGCCCAGTAGACAGAATCAGGAAACTTTGTAAAGAACACTGTCATCCTGCAGGTCCTTGCCCCCAAACCTTGCCCTCATTCTCTCTTTAGGAGGACAGAGCTTTGTTTGCTCTATGGGAATTTCTTTCATCATGCAAAATCAGCCAGGCAAACAGAAGAGCATTACTCTGCTGGAGTCAACAGAGTCTTGTCCTTTGTCCAGGTCATGCTGCCAGAAAGCATGAAGTACAACCTGCCCTCCTCCTTGTCTTCCTTTCAGCAAATCTGAAACCACTCTGCGCTCACTCAACATCTCCTTTTGAGACAAGCTGGCCAGAAAGGCTGTTTCAAGACAGTTGGGCTCTCACACCATCCAGTTGAGATATCCCAAAGCATCTTGTCTTACCTTCAGTTATTCCTCTACGATGCCAATGTCTCCTAAAGGCTTCCTGTCATATCCACCAACCCCTTGTGGGCAGGGCAGATGCTATGGGGTTCCCTAGATTGCACCACTAGAATGCGTTTGGGCCACTGATTCATGTCCACTGTGGTAGGAACTCTGACACTCTGATCACCCCTGTGTTGTAGACACCTGTGTGTTAATCTTTGAAGGCCACCATGGCTTTTTATCCCCAGGGTTGCTTGGGTTTTTTTCTGACCTTCCCCTCACCAACCCACAGAAAAATAGGGAAAACAACCCAAGGAAAGGGTATGAGAGGGAATAACCCAGCCTCTTGCAGATCCATGACTTACATCCATGATCTTGGGGTTGGTGCACTTGCCCTTGGTGCTGGACAACTCCAGCCACTGGCTGTCCTGGGCTGGGCAGTGCTGCTTCAACGTGCACTGGTTCTGCCCCTCGCACCAGCCACACTCGAAGTCTGGGTCAGCTTTCAGGCAGAGTCCGCAGCTGTCCCGCATGGCCCCACACTTGTACAGGTGAACTGGAAGGACAGGAAAACAGAAAGGACCTGAGAGATGCAGGCAGCATGGGAAAGAAGTGGGATGCCAGAGGGCCAAATGAGGAGACAGAAAGGGGAAGGTGTCCTGGGCTGCTTGTTCCAGAGGCAGGACGAGACCTTTCCAGAGGGGTAAGTAATAGGGGGGAAATATTTATATCCTTCTTGAAATAAACTGCACTTGTCAGAGTTCATCTCCCATGCAAGATGTTTTTGGGAGTTGAGAGCAGAAGGAAGGATGCTGTCCTCAGTATAGTGATGGGTTACAAACAAGAGATTGGAGGGAAAGGTGCTCGGGCAGTGACTTGGCCTCAGTCGCTTCCTTTTTCAGAGGCTGAACATCAAACAATGCCACTTACAGTCAGTCTCAGCCTCAGCTCTTCATCCTAAAACGTTTTTCTAGACTTGGTCTACTGACAAACTTCGGGATTTGCTTGGTGCAAGGCTACCCAGACCTGGATGCTAAGGTGAGTGATTAGAAGAAGTCAAAGCTTTTTTTCCAAATAAAGCCTAAAAGCGTTACAGTCTTCCTAATAAAATAAGTTCATACTATTTATCCTTGTTTTACCGATGTGTAAACTGAGGCTTGATAGCAAAAGTCTCCTCCCTTGAAGATGAAAGTCGTGCTTTCTTTCTGTATCGGTGAGCGTGTGTACCCCAGTGCAATGACACTTAGGAAGGCACTGGGTCTTATCCTGCCTCTGCCAGGGTTTTGTGTTTGCTTGTAGCCCCTACATTTATGCTAGTAAATAAAGTCCCCTGCATCCTTGAGAGCATGTGGTATGCCTCCATGCGTGACACCTATATGCATGTGTTTAAGCTCTCCTCCTGGCCCAAAACATCGTGGCATCATGGATGTTGGTGAGGGGCTTTTTAGGATGTCGAACAGTGACAGGACTAGAGGGAATGGATTAAGCTGGAGATGGATCGGTTCAGATTGGATGTTGGGAAGAAGTTCTTCCCCATGAGGGTGGTGAGACCCCGGCACAGGTTGCCCAGAGTGGGGGTGGAAGACCCATCCCTGGAAGTTTTTAAGGCCAGGCTGGATGGGGCTCTGGGCAGCCTGATCTAGTGGGAGATGTCCCTGCCCATGGCAGGGGATTGGAAGGAGATGATCTTTAAGGTCCCTTCCAACCCCGACAATTCTGTGATTCTGTGATCATCCAAACTACTCATCTGAGATAGCCACCTCCCAAACTTTTCCTGGTCATTATTTATAACCCTTTGGGTGTGAATAAACCAACAACTTGTAGGGGATTGCACTAAACACTAAGCCCCAGAGATGTTTCTTGAGTTCATCCCTTGATCTGGCTCACATTACCAGCACAGACATGCCTAAAGACACAATCATCATGACCATTAGAGTGATTTCACTCCTATGTCAGCTAGGACAGCTCACTATTGTTCAAAAAAGAGTTCACATTCCTCGTACTCCCCTGTATTGCTCTCCACCTTCAATGTGGTGTGGGTGAAAACCTCACCCACCACGCCTCATCAGCATGAGGGTGGGTGTCAAATGGCGTGAGAGGTGCATGGGAATACCTGATAGGGAGAGATGGAGTGGGAGAAGATGTGTGAAGTGTCCAAGAAAAGACAAGGTAAAGTGAAAGAGGGAGAAGCCGCTGAGAAAAAGGGAATCTGCAGGTCTGAGCTGTAAAGGCAGAGCAGCCAAGAAGAGAAGGAAAGGCTTCGGGGTGGCTGAGGGTAATGAGCAAGAAGGAAGAAGATGCGAATGGACCATCCATCTCTAGCAAAAATGCCTGCCTCAGGGTTCTGACTGGACGTGCAATTTTCCTCCGTGAGGGGCACATCAATCCTGTATCCTCGGTGGCGTTTCAGCAGACCCAGACTCTGGGCAAGTTGTGGTTTTCTGTCCTTTGCTGTTACCATTTTATTTTGTTTAGACTTTTCTGCAGCCTTTCTCCTCCCCCTTTTTCCTCCCCTATTCATTACTACACTGCCTCTGAACAGAGAGAGCCCAAACTCCTGGCATTCTGACTTGAATCACTGCAGGAGAAATACAGAAAGGGAGAAAGCTGGAGAAGGAGGGGCATAACAACAAGAGGAGAAAATGGGGGGGGGAAGCGGGAGGCGAAGATGATGAAGGGAGAGGGAAAGCAATACAGGTGGGAGGGAGACACGCGTTTCACTGGTGCGAAAAGAGAAGTGAAGGTGTGTGTGTGTGTGAGAGGGGGGAGTGGGAACACAAAGAGCACAAAAAATTGGTAATTTGCAGAGCGCAGAGAACAAGTATGTGCCAGGCAGCACAGGGAGATGGTGGTGGCTTTGTTGAGCGTAGGGAGCGACGCGGCCCGTTGCTAAGGTGACCGCTTCCAAGGACAAGTTGAAATAACTCTTTACCTTTGTTCTGTGCTGGGTTGTCAATGTTGAAATTCCCGTTCCACACAACCGTCAGCTCCACCGGCAGGCTGTTAATCTCCATCCCTTCGTACGAATACTAGAAGTGGGAGAGGAAAAAGAAAAAACAAAATAAAAGCCAGTAAAAAAACCCCCAACCTCAGATTTACACAGTGCCCAGAAATGAGGAGAGGATGGGACGAGGGAAGAGGCTAGAGGGTAAGTCTTATGAAGAGGGGATGAGGGAGCTGGGGCTGTTCAGCTGGAGAAGAGGAGGCTGAGGGGAGACCTTGTCACGCTCTGTAACACCCTGAAAGGCAGCTGCAGTGAGATGGGTGTTGGCCTCTTCTCCCCAGTGAATAGAGACAGGACAAGAGGGAATGGGTTCAAGTTGTGCCAGGGGAAGTTTGGATTGGATATTAGGAAAAACTTCTTCACCGAAAGGGTGGTGAAGCACTGGAATGGATTGCCGAGGGAGGTGGTGGAGTCACCATCCCTGGACGTTTTTATGGCACTTCAGGAGATGGTTTGGTGTTAGAGTGGTGTAGGGCTGTAGGTTGGACTTCAGGATCTTAAAGGTCCTTTCCAGTCTTTATGATTCTGTGATTTTAAGTAGTGAGCAAAAGAAACGGAGATGTCAGCTACCCCTAAAATCACAACTCACCAGAAAGCCACAGCATGCTGTTCAAAGATGCAGTTTTCAACAGAGCAAGCCAAGCTTCCTTGTTTGCTTACTTGGTCACCCCACGAGGGGTGACCTCATAAATATTTATAAATATGTCAAGGGGGAGTGTCAGGAGGACGGAGCCAGGCTCTGCTCAGGGATGTCCAATGACAGAATAAGGGGCAATGGGTACAAGCTGGAGCACAGGAGATTCCACAAAAATATTAGAAAAAACTTTTTCCCTGTGCGGATGCTGGAGCCCTGGCCCAGGCTGCCCAGAGAGGTTGTGGAGTCTCCTGCCCTGGAGACTTTCAAACCCGCCTGGACGACTTCCTGTGTGACCTACTGTAGGTGTTCCTGCTCTGGCAGGGGGGTTGGACTAGATGATCTTTCGAGATCTCTTTCAATCTCTAACATTCTGTGATTCTGTGATGCTCCTCTCAGACTACTTAGCCGTTCGACAAATATTCCATGATTTAAGCGTATTTGCATGCGATGGGCATTATCTTGGAGAGCTACCTTCTAGGTGTGAGCACAGCTCTGAAGAACATTTGCCAACACTTGGGTGCACCTATAAGGTGTATGTTAGGGACTGTGGATCTGCCAGTTAAATAAACCTCTGCTGAATTCTCCATAGATGCTGAGTGTATATATAAGGTTATCTATATTGGTGATATTCTGAAGAACTCCTGGAAGCTGAGTGGGATCTCAGGAACCAGAGAGCGGGTATATCATGGAAATACCTTAAAAAGGGGGGAAAATGGAGGTTCTGTGTAATTATAAACCTGTCAGTCTAACTTGGCTTCCCAGAAAGAAAGTACATCAAATTATTAAACAATCAATTTATAAGCACCTGCAAGATGATAAGGTGATAAAAATCAGCCAGCATAGATTTGTCAAGAACAAATTGTGTCAACCCAATCTAATTTCCTTTTTTGACAGGCTTAATGGCTTTGTGGATAAAGGGGAGGCAGCAGATGTGATTTATCTTGATTTCAGTAGGGTATTTGCTACTGTCCTACAGGAGATTCCCATAAATAAACTAGCAGAACACAATCTAAAAGAAGTCACCATAAGGTATATGTAAAAGCCAACCCCCCTCCCCAAAAGTCAAATAATTCAATGTCAGGCTGGGAGGGTATCTCAAATAGAACATTATCCTACGTCTGGAATTATTCAGTATTTTCACTACTGACTCGGATGATAGACTAGAGATTTCATGAATGGCACGGTTCTGGGAGAGGATGCAAGAACATCGAAAAGCAAGGTTAAGAAATCAAAACAAACTCTACAAATTGTAGAACAGGGCCAAAATCAACAAAGTGAAATTCAATACAGGCAGGTACCGACTGTTCTTCAGTAGGAGAAATCAATGCAAACAAATCTGAAATTGGAGTGACTGGCCAGTGCTGCCGGAAAGGGTCTGGGGACTACTGGAGGTCACAGATTGTGAATCAACAATGCCATATTGCTGCCAAAAACACAAACAAATCTCATCTGGGGATGTACTAGATAGGGTTTGTTACATACGTAAGCCTCGGGAGGCAATTATTTTTCCCTACTCAGAACCAGGAAGGCTTCAGCTGCAGTAGGGGGTATCCAGTTTCCAGAAAATATGTATTAAGAAAACCATAGAAATCTTCTGAGGGAGTTGGACAGCCTTAAACAAACATTTGTCAGGCACAGCCAAGGAACACAGAGCTGGCCTTAATGAAAGAAGTGGAAGCTGATCTCTGGAGCCTTCTCCACTCAGAAAGCTCTCTGACACGTGCTGCTTAGTGTATTGTTTTTTTTCAGCTTGATTTTGGTTTATCATAAGCCAGTTCACACAGGGTTCACAGCTGCCCGTCAGACCGCGCTGCCCACCTCCGTCAACAGCTTCCACCCAATGCTTCTCCAAAAGGCAAAAATCTTCGCGAATGAGTCTGTTGTTTAAAGGACACAGAGGGAACATGGCAAGAAGGGGAGAAACATTTCATGGCTGCTACTATTACTGACCACAGCGCCCATAAGGATTTGTGCTCCTGAGATCAGAAATCTCCCACTGCACTGGGTTCTAGAGCAGGACAAACTGCCACAGCTAAAGAAAGTTATGTTTTTCCAACTACAAAGCTGAATATAATTCAGTAAGCTGGTTTGGTTGGGTATGTCTTGGAGACCACTAAAGAGCTCTCCACCACTTAAAGTCTCAGCATCATTTTCCACAGAGATGCCAAAGCTCTGAGCCTTTAGAGGCAGGTCTTTCTGTATCTATTAACCACCACATAATTGCAGAGTAAACCATATATGGTGATTTCTGTCCATTATGAGAGAGTGAGTGCTAGTTGCGTGGTAATTTCTTTTTGGGCAAACAAAACACAATTAGCCACTAATCTGCAAGACCTTGTGATTACAATTTAGTTGTAGGGGATAAGCTTTGTGGTTACCATGGAAGTAAAGAGCAGCCAAGGCTAGCAGAGCCCTTCGCGACAGGGCTGTACCAGCCAGTCTCATTCAGTATTAGCATTTTTATGACACTTCTCGGTGTCACTGCCAGCAAGATGCAAGATGATGCAGAGCCGCTTGGACTCACAACACTGGCTTTTCACAGCTTTTTGGAGCTGGGAGCAAGGATGGGGAGACAGGAATGCGGCTGAATAGTAGAGAATAATTAAACTTCTGCCACTCAGGAGCTTTGCAAATGCTTGCTTTGCACCACACTTTGCAAATGCTGATTGGGGACAGGAAAGAACATATATAGAGAAGCACTGGTCACCCTTAAATCAGAAGTTGAGTTTGCAGGTGTCTGAGAAAGCTTTGCTTTCTGCTTCAGCAGAGCCTCCTGTGCATGTGTGTTGAGGTTTAGCTGTTAGTAGAGCCTGGGCAGGGCCACCAAGGGACAGGCAGCTGGAGTCCCCCTGAGCCTTTCATCCCACTGAGGATCCAAGCGCCAGCAGCAGGAGCCCAGCTGGGATTTTCCATCTTATCTGTCTGCGACACTGGGGGCAAACACATATTAGACTTGTTAACTCAGCAGACTTGATCCCAAACCAGAAACAGGTGCGAGGGAATAACCATCAGGATCCCTATGGAAGAGCTGCAAGGATGGAGCAGGCTAGGGGGCTGGAACAAGGGTGTTCATGCTGCCATTCCTGGTCTGCTCAGAGAGCTCATGGGCTTCACCGTGGTGAAACAGAGCAATTTGCAAAGTAACAGTGAGTAAATGTTCCATCCTCTTTAGACTGCAGGAGCTGCTAACTCGTTGTGACCCCTGTTCAAAACCCACTGAACTCAACAGGAGTCTTTGAAAAGGATTTGCTCAGCTGTAACAGTAAGATGGAAATATGTTTCAGAGAAAGGAAAAAGGGATGATGTATCCATCTCCAGGACTCAGAGCTTCCCAGATACTCTTCCTAAGGGTGTTTGTACCATTAGGGCTTGTATGTATACATTGCCTCACACAGCTTCCTCCAGCATGGACAAAACTGCTCAAAAGATGTAAATCGGACCTCTAAGCCTGCCAAATCTGGGCTATCACCTCGCACATCAAATCAAAGCAGAAAATTACAATTTAGATGCCCAAATTGGGCAATTTATATGCCCAAACTGAGAAAGAGAAGACACTCATCCAGAAAGGCAGACTGGTTCTCACCATCAAATGCCAAAAAGCTGCTGAAAGGAGGTGTTGTAATTCACAGAAACAGCACAGTATGTTTTGAACTCCCAGGTACCAGCTCTTTGCCTTTTAAACTCTTCATGAGTAACAGAAACTCACTGGTTGAGCCCATCTCATCACCTGGCCATTCTGCCACGTTGTCAGTGGTTTAATGTGTTGTATGTGAGGTAAGGGAAGCACATTGACTGTTTGTCTCATGGAACTTTGTTATCCTTGAAACAAGAAGATGCCTGCAAAACCACAGCTATCAGTTCTACAACAGCTACGCAAACAGTAGCTGCCATCATGGAAGGCGTTTCAGAAATCCTCAAATTCCTGTCTCTTTTGGGCATCCTGTTACTACAGGCACCCTGCAATTAGAGAAACTCAGCTTCGCAGAGGTCTGCAGCTGTGCTTGACCTCTCGCTGCACCTTGCTGGGATGCTGTATCACCAGGCAAAGTCCTTTGGTCGTTTGGTTTGGGAACACTTGAAATGATAAATCAAGAGTGGCTACATGATGTTTCCCCTTTGTACCTGAAAGAATGACCAAGAGTAGGGAAACATCTGCAGACAACCAATATTTTAGTGTTAGTCTGTTCACCCTGACACCACTTTTGTGATTAGACTGATGCCTGTACCTAGCCCAGCCACCAATTCCCTGTGTGATCCCATGCAAATCATTTAATCCTTTTTTGCATCAATTTTCCAGCCATAAACCATAAGTGGAAAACTTATTTACCACAGTTATCCCTTCTCTTGGGACTCTTTGCTTCCCAGAGCCAGGATTGAATTTTTCTGTCTGGTTGCCGCCCAGAACAATAGCACCTTCATCATAACTGCGATATTTGAATGCAGATAAATAATAAGAATGCATTATAATAATTGAGAAGTACATGTACAACTCACAGCCCTGTGCTTGTCTTGCTTTGGCCACCCAGAAGTGTATTTTCCCATGATTTCTGTGAATAGCTCCTCATTTTTTTCCAGGCTCTATTTTTTGATTTATATGTTTTCATCACTCCTTCCACCGTGTAAGCCACACCACAGAGTCAAATGCCGCTGAAATCTTTTGCTCGAGTGCAACGATGTGACAAATACAACGTATTTCCTTTTTCCTATCCCTACGTTACGCGGCACTTTCAGCTGTACCATCTTGGGTCTCGCGACACGCAGACCTGTGAAGGACTTGAGGCAAAATCTCAGTGGGGATTTTGCTGCTGGAAAGCAGTGTGTGCTGCCTCTGTGTGCCATGGCCAGACAATGGGCAGGCTCACAGCAAGCAAGAACATGGGTTTAGTCACTGCAGCAGGTAATGATGATTATCATGGTGTGGTCAGGTGGGTCATCTCCCACCCATCTCCCTGTTCCTCGTGCCGAAGGCTGATAATACTGGGCTGATTGTAAGTGCTGGGGCTCCCACTGTTTCCTACTGGGGAGATTGCTCTCTGCCCTAATAGATCTAGCAATTTCAGTGATTCCTGATGACGTTTTTACTTACTTATTTATATGTCTTCTTAGCTCTCCTTTTCATTTCCTCCCATCACTCTGTGTCCAGACTGTCAGCAGAGCTATCATAAGTGCAATAAGGAATGGCAGGCAGGGTCTCTCTGAGTGTTAATTGCGTGCCTTGGGTGGTGTGATAGAGGATGAAGCCCAGAGCTGAGTCTCAAACCACTTGACAGGAACAATAATTGTCCCGAAGCGTGCTGCCTGCAGTGACTTATTGCTGTTATCAAATGAAATATCTCCAGGAAAGATGGGGAAAGAGACAGAGATGGCTACTGAGTGGACCAAGCACCTAGGCACCATCAGAGCTGGATATGACACTACTGACACACCATCAGATAGGCTGGTCCCACCTGGGTGTCTTTAGAGCATTGTTTAATCAAAGTGGGAACCACTTAGAAAAGCACTTGCTTAAGGTGGTTCTAGTCTCTGGTGTAAATCTTGAGGGACCAGGCAGTGGAGAGCAAGAGTAAAGGCTTTTTCCTGTGTGAAAGCAGGAAAACCCCCGCATTTTGCAGAAGTTATTGTGCAAGAGCTGAATTTGAGCTCACCAGTGCCTAGTGTATGGTGAGAAGGGGGCTAGATCTTGAGGCTTATGAAGGAAAACAAGCCAAGAATGATTGCTTAGTCTAGCATGCATCACCAGCAGAAGGATCTGCTGGCAGGATAGCATCCCTTCAGGGACACACCATCACAACACATCCTCCCACCCTCCCCTGGACCTTCTCCAAGCCTGCAATGCAGGTGCTACATTCAGTGCCTCATCCAGCAACTCTGCTGAGTAAAAAGCTCTGTCGAAGGGGGTTGATTCAATTTGCAAACAAGCTCATGAGGCTGTTTCTAAAGCCAGGTGACCCTTGGAGCAGAGGCTCATTTTATCACAGTGGCTTCAGACTGAATGATAATTCTGCCAGGGAAGGAAATAATCATGAGGAGACACATCTACAAGGCTCCTTCCCCATTCTCTGTGTCCTCTGCCACTCTCTCGGAGCTGGGTTTCCTCTGTTGCCTTTTTATGTTTGTGTGGATATTTCTTTCATTTGCCTGGATCTCCCTTCCACACCTTTCTGTCAGTGCCTGGCAAATTCAGAGCAGCAATAAAGTAGTATTTCTTGGGGAATCTCAAATCAGAGAGTCAAAATGTCTTCAAAGGAAAAGGGAAGAAGAGAGAAGGAAAGAGAAGGAAAGGAGAGGAAAGAGGGAGAGGGAGAAGGAGAGAGGAGGCAGAAAAAAGGGTACAGAACAGCTGAGCCTCTCTCCCTGGAGAAGTGAGAGGTCCACCTGAGCCACTATCAAACATGGGACAGGAATCCTACCGATACCGCTCAGCAGCTTTGGCGTTAGGCTGAGGCTCAGCCCTGACACCCTGCTCAGCTCAGGAGTAGCGTTGAGTGTTCTGTCATGAAAACAAACATTAAAACCAATAAGGTGCTGTCGCAGCACCCAGGCATCCCATGAGCAAATGCATCTGGGGATTTACCAAAGCCAGCTTCTCTGGTCCTGGGCACTAGCAACATCTTGGAGCGTACAGGTAGTGTGAGAATAGTAAGGATTACCTCTCAAAACCAGGCTTATTTACTGGATCCCACAAACTCCTATAGTGAGAGGGACCCTCCAGGACTGCTGGGCAGTCAGTCTCCTGTTCAGCCCAGCTATAATTAAAATAATCTTGAGCTAATTCATGCTCATACCTGTGTGTACCAGAGAATTCACAACCATAAAGGGTGACTGCTGTCTTCTGTGCTAAGACTCTTTGGACAGATATGTAGAGTCTGTCCAAGTCAATATAAGAACACTTTAGCCATGGTCTTTCACCATAGTAAAAGAATATTATTGTTATATTTTTTTAAGTGCAAATCCTTTGTGATTTCTTAAGACATCCATTTCGGTGAAACCTCAAACCTGGATGTTAACAGGTCACTAACAAGTAGTAAAAAATCAAGGGGAGGGAGAGGGACAAAGGAACAAATAGAAGAGTGTCATTGGGAGGTTGCTTGTTTGCAACAGATCATAAAATGTGAGAACCGCCTATAATCTTTAGCACACTGCTTAATGCAGCAGAATATGTTGCGACTGATTTTAACAAGTGCTGCCCGGCATGGAGTGGCAGAGCTGCAGCGAAGAGGCTAAAGCCTGCAATTAGCTCTTTGACTAATAAATCATCTTGTAGTAGTGGCAATGAGAATGACTCAAATGCATATCTTGGAGATGTGAATCTCATGGAGAAACCTCCAGAAAAGCGGAGACCATCATTGCACACATGCACAGCTCCTGACAGATGCCAGTGTTTGCCCCTAGAAGTGTCACCGCTGTGGTGACAACACCATCATGACTCGCACAGGGAGGGAGGTCACTGGTCCTGCACTGAAGATTGGGAAGCAGAGGTGGGCAGAGGCACAGGCACAAAGCAAAGGTCATGCAGTGAGTCAGTGGCTGGAGGAAGGTTTGACTCAAGCCTTCAGTATCTCACCCTTCTGTTGACCCATTACATGCTGGCATCCTTCAGACTGTTTATATCAGGTTTTATATGTCTCTTCAACAAAACACCACGTAATAACCGTGACTCTCAGTGTTATCATGAACACTCATCCCTTTGGAAATCCTTTAAGTGCACATAAGGATGTGGCACTGTAAGGACATGGGAGGATTACACCGATAATGGTACCTACGGGTCATGGCTAATCACAGATTCACAGAATGACACAGAATTGTTGAGGCTGGAAAAGACCTCTGAGATCATCAAGTCCAACCTATGACTCAACAGTATCACAATGGCTAGACCATGGCACTAAGTGCCACATCCAGCCTTTCCTTAAACCCCTCCAGGGACGGTGACTCCACCACTTCCCTGGGCAGTGCATCCCAGCACCTGAGCACCCTCTCCGTGAGGAAGGGCTGCCTGAGATGGGAAGCCCTAATGGGCTCCAGCATGGCCAGATGCTGGGATCCAAGGGCACAATTACTGTGTGATGACATCAGCCAGACTAAAGAGCAAAAAGGGCAATTTGCAAGCTACTAACCAGCCTTGCCTTGACTGGGACTGGGATTGGGTAGGACATACTGGAAAAAGGGCTGCTACACAACCTCAGATTCCATTGGGACAGTGCTGTAGGCACTCCTGGACCTCACTGGCCCCTGAATCTCTCCCAGGAATGTAGATGTTGCTCACCGAAGTGTTCTGGCACTGCACGCTGGAGCTGTTGAACCTCAAGGCAGGCACCCGCTGCTCGTTGCCTTGGATGTTCAGGATGCACTCATAGCCTCGCTGGCCTGACTGTGGCTGGGGCAGGTTCTTGGCCTTCAGCGTGATGGGCTTGATCACTTCCACCGGCACCAGGATCTTCTCTGCCTGCAGCAGCTGGGGACAGTCCTAGGGAGAGAGAAGACAAGTGAGCACATGGGTTTACCAGCCTCAGGTGGAGTCCTCTCATGCTTCTCAACCTTCTCACTTCGCGCTTCACTTCAGTTGATTACAAAGCCTTTGCATCTCCCTGGGTCTCAGCCTATTACAAGGATATTCAAGGAGCATTACTGGGAAGGCTCAGATAAACAGGTGAGGAAGGATTTCTTTTAGAGACCATCCTTTCCTATCTCCCTCTTTCACTATAGACTTTCAACCTTCAGGACTGAAGGAAGCTACCTCTGGTGCTGTTTAATACCAGCTCTACTAATCAGGTAGTGGAAAAGCAATTGTGTTCCCTCCAGGGACTTCACCCAGCCGCAAAGCCATGACATGAGAAGTGAATAAAGTAAAAATCTGAGTGTAATTCCTTGCATCTCCAACACACCACCGTACAAAAGGCACAGTTCCAGCTAGCTCCAGCAAGACATGCTTCAAGCCACAGAGTCTGAGTTGTTAAAAAGAAAGTTTATTTGGCTTAGAACAGGACAGAATATTTGAGTCCAGCTCCCAAGAAACAACTGCTACACGATGAGTGCAGATTCCTTGGAAAGGCTTGTCACTCTTTCACAACAGGAGCAATGCCAAGTGGAAGCTGTTAGTCCAGTGCCTCTTGGTGGATCCCTCCCACAGGTAGAGCTCCGGGCACCCGAAGCTGCAATGCAGAAGGCTGTATTCAAGGTCTCGTTAATTTGCACAGCTTTAGTTAGAGTAGCAACACTCTGCTGCTTCGTAGTACAATCAGACAACAGCAAGCTGTCAAATTCATGTATTCTAGGAAGCTATTGACTCTTTAGGAAATTATTGTAGCGTTCGCCTGGCTAATCCAAGGAAGTTTGATATAAAATGGGATCACTTAAAAAACCCTACAGCCTGCAACAGGCTACCAAACATAAGCATGCCATATGTACAGACCACGCTGCCTTGATCACTTGTGAGTGCCTGGCTGTCCCCTCTTCTAAGTCTTTTCAATTCCTAGATGCTAAAAGATGCCTCTCCCTCCTTTTTTTTTAAATTTATTTTTCTGCACCATGTTTGTCACACTGCCGGCTCTCTGTAGAGAGTCACAGTATCATGATGGTGCAGCCACCCTTATCCAGATGAAAGTGCAGCGTCATTCCAGCCCGTCCTGCCCAGGTTCAGCTGGTGCAAGCAAAGACAGAGAACGTACTTAAAGAGGTTCGAGTTTAGTCTGTAGGTGTGTGCATGGGATGGCAGGAGGAAAATGACTGATCCAGAGCTGAAAAGTAGGGAAAGAGGCTGAAAGGCTCAAAAGTGGAACTTATGGCTTATGAGAGCCTGGGAGCTTGTTAGAGCAGTTGGTGGAAGCATCTTACTGAAGTAAATAGCTTAGGAAGATAAAGAAATGGATTAGACACGTAACATTTGCCATTACACCAACCAACAATAGAATTACAAGAGCCATCAATCATCACATTGTGGGTGTGAGCCGATCCATGGCCAGGGGCAGGAAGAAAATCCAGTAACCACCCAGCGTGTCGCTGCAGTGAAGTCCAGAAATCTTCCTCATTCCCCAAAGAGGGTCTGTCTGTCCTAGTGGGGTCTGTATGTCCTAGTGGGGTACCCAGACTGAATAGCCCTTTTGGGCAACTGGATTTCTTATCTGTACTTACAGGGTGATGTGAATGGTATAAGAACTTCATGTGAGTTCCTGGGGGACTTCAGTTGGCTTTGCCAAGGTTAACACCAGAATCAGGACAGCCAAGCACACAGTCACTGGTGCCGGATGGAGGTAAACCATCATTTGTCTGGGCTAATCTGGCACAAGGCCTAGCTTAATAAGTGCTGTCAAGGACTGAGGCTCAATAGGCCATCGCCTTAGCCTGGCTGCCTGGTGCAAGGATTGGAGGTAGCGAACTAATGTGGGCATTGATGAGCTCTATCGCTAGGATTCTCTGCTGTCTTGGGGATGCTGGTGCTGAGCAGCACTGAGGACGCTCCAGTAAAACTAAGTATATGAGCAATAGAAGTTGCCTTATACCTTATCATGCACAAGACACAGACAGTGTGGAAAGGGGCTATGTGTGACCCCCAAGAATGCTTGGGGAACACACTGTTCCAACACTCTCTGCTCCTACTGTTGTCCTGTCCCATGATAAAATGTCCCCAGGGGACTATTAACGCTGAGATAAAATGTTTAAAGCATCATAGAAGTGTTTGTCCTGGCAAAAGGGCAAGGTCTGACAGTCTGGAATGCTTTTCCAACCTTGAGTCTGATGATCCATCCCTATTAAGGCACAGAAGTTTTCAGGCTACCTGCAGGTTTAAGTAACTACTCAGCATGAGAAAGTGTGGTATAATCTAAACCTGTGTGATGTAGACCTGTAAAAAAATAGAGGGCAAGGGAAGGAGATGGTCTAGGCTATCTTAAAACAAGAGTGAGAGTTTCCAGTTCTGATCACACCAGCAGGTACCATGTGTAAATGCCATTTGGGACTGTATGTTTGCAACACCCTCTGACTCCTCCCTGTCACCTGCCAAAAATGTCCTGGGGTGTCTGAATCAGCTCCCTCTCTTTATCCTGGCATAAGAAAATACCTTGGCAACATCATCTCTTTTTTCTGTTTTTTTTTCTTTCTTTCCTCCTCAGCTATAGGAGTTGGGAGAGAGATGCATTGGCAGAGAGAATCAGTAGGACAGGAGGATGGGAAAGCCCTATCTGCTGCTGAGCAGCCATTTCCCAAGAGTGGGCATTTTGCTTGATGTCTGTCAAAAAGAAAAGCCTCTGAAGGGGGCTGGAGGATGGGGGTTGGAGATAGTCCACTGTGTTACCTGCAGGCCAATCCCAGCTCTTCAGGCTGGTCTTTCTTGTCTGGCTTTATCCCGTCCCCCTCCACCACTGGTGCTGTAACCTTTCTGATAACACTTGTTTCAAGTTCATTAACAAGCAGTGATTGCGGCAGCCCCAAAACAGGATTCGTTTGCATATAAAAAGCTTCGCAGTGCTGTGAGGAAGTTCATTATAGATAATTGAAGAGGCGAGCGCCATAAAGAGGAAATCCTCCCAATGTGGCTTTATCTGATTGACCTAATGTTCTTTCTAATTGAAACGGGGAGGGGGAAGGCAATTTCGTTGGGTGGTGTACTGCACAAAACCTCAGAGCTTGGACCAGGCTCTGGGTTCAAATCCAAATGCAGTACTCGTTCTGCAGCCGGTATCAAGCTTTGGCTTGCCCGGTTGGGTTTGTATTTTTGAGGGTAAAAAATCATCCTGCTCAAAGCAGACCCTGCAGCAGGATTCAAGCAGAAGGGTTCTTAAAAAAGAGTGACCCTGGGCATTTTCCAGCGGAGGCATCTTCTCTTTACCCTTCCCCTGCAATGGACATCACCTAGGTTGGAAAAGCACGGTTTTCACATGATGTAGGAGAGATAAGAACATCCACTGCCAAGAACTGTACCAAGGAAGGGCACAATCCCACCCCTTTTGTCTTTGGTACATAATAAATTAAGCCTTTCCCCCAACTCTAAGAGGGGTTGATTCAGATTCCAGAGGAGCTAAAATTCAGTTTCATCTGTACCAGGGCAACACTTTTGAAAGTGGACGCTTGTTGATTCATTTTGTGTGTGTAGCTTCATTATATTCCTTAAATGCTTTTGAATGCGTCCCCCTCTTTAAAATAATATCCTCCACCCTTGCCAATTACTCGTATCAGCAGCACTGCACACCTCACATCTCCAAATTTTGCCAGTTATCAAGTCAAAGTGCTTTTGCAATGAAAACACTGCATGAAATGGGCTGTACTCATCGGGTCGGTGGTAGTTTAATTTTCTTTATTTATAACTCCTCGTAGAATGCCTGCGAATGTGTTTTGCTGTAGCTTGCAGAAATAATGAAGTCTCAGAAATATGAGAACCCTTTCTCTCCTTTTTTCTCACATACGTGTAATGGCCCTCATCGCAGCTATACCTGAGTGAGTCCCCAGTGAGAGCCATCGTAAAAATTCTGCTAAAGAGGGCGATGAAACCTCTCTGAGGCTATGTGGTCTTAGCCCTGAACTAACTAATTTGGTTCCTTTATGGTGACTCATACATATATAGCAATGATTTCCAGGAGATTTCACCATGCTGCTTTTCCAGTATAAGCTGAAGACTGACCAGAGATTCTGAGTGATCATCCTCTCCTATGGATAAAGCATGCGGGGATCTTCCACGGTCTTGCAATACTGCATGAGTTTTCTTCTGACCTTATTTTGAACAATTTCACTCTCTGTTACTGTTTATGACCAGGATCATGAACCCAAGATAAACTCAACTTTTAGCAATGGATTTTCACCCTTGCTTTCCCAGAGGAGTAGGAGTCATCTCAGAACCAGACATAGCCACTACCATTACTTATCTCAAAATATCTAGTTCCTCTTTTCTCCTGCCATCAAAATCCATTTCCTCATCCTCAACTGCAGGGATATTTTTAAGACTTTCTTTTCAATATTCTTCATTCAGCGACCATCTTTGTGCCTTATCCAAGCCATCCCGCCTGGAAGAAACAGGACCACAAATGGGAACCATAACTCAAGCCTTTTGGGACCCCACAAGAAATGATATTTACTCACATGATATGTAAATACAATACATCTTTTGCTCATTTGCTCTGCTGAGCTGTGATTTTAGCCGTGTCCCTCTTGCCCTCCTACTCTGTGCTGTAATCAAGTCAAGAGGGTAAGATTTGAGAGATCAGGTCTTTGTAAAAACACCTAGAGCGTAGCATCTGGATGCTCTGTAGTTAGATTAGATTAAAAAACATGAAAAGGAAAACAGAACAGGGAAAAAGAAAGAAAGGAAGGGAAGGAATGAGAAAAAGGAAAGAGAAAACAATAGGGAAATGCTGTTGATTGTTTAAATTTTTTTTGTCATTGATGTTAAAAGAATCAGATTTCCCCTGGATAAAAAGCAGGAAAACATCGAGTTGGCAGATGAGAGGCAACAGGGACTGCCTGGAATATGTCACCTGAACTTCTCCCCCACACTTTAGCACAGTCATCCAAGGTCAGGGCTGTGACATGACCTGAATGAAATCAGAAGTTTATTTAGCAGCTACCTTGTACTGCTGCAAAGAGAGGGCCTCAGGACTGACAAGCTTGTTGCTTCGATGAGTCCTTTTTAAACTCTTGCACAACTTCCCAGCCCCAGCACAATCTGGAGAATGAGGCAGCAAGGAGCTCAACATTTCCGATGCGGGAGGGGAAAGTTACAGTGAGTTACAGTCCGAGTTGTGTTTACATGATTACACCACTAATTCTTAGCATCATAAAAATTATATTTAAAATTTACATGAACAGTGCCGGGGAATGTTATTAGGTTATAAAGTGGAATCAGGTCAGTGCTTCATAGGCAAGATTCCAAGCTCCATAAATTTCTGGATATACTTCCTCCAAATTTACATCGGCACCAGCAGCAATCAAACCGGCTACAAAAAAGCTCACCCGGTCAAAGAATTTTTTAATGCACCATATATTTTATCTGCACTTCTTAGGTTTACAGTGTTGTTAGTTTGATTGATGGTGTGCTTATTTATTGGCATGGCAAAAGTGGTAATACATGAAGAAAATGCTCCAAACTTTAAAGGCAGCTGATGAGGAGAAAGCAACAGGATTTATGGGAAGTGTAAACATCTGCAGAGATAACAAAGGAATAATTGAGTCTTTGCATCTCTGTCACTTCTGGTGGCCCCTTTCCAGTTAAGGATCTTCCATGCAATCACAAGTAAATCCCAGCTCTCTTTTCTCAGCTCCTGTAAGTGATTCTGGCGCCTGGGAAAAGGGAGTTGGCCTGGAGGCTGGTGCTCAGTCTGTGGAAGAGATTTGGCCCCGTTTAAGCTCTGTGAACTCTAGTAGCTACACACCTTGATGGCGACTTGCACAGATTAGCGAACAGATACCACTGCTGGAGAAAGGGAGGCCAACAGATCAATAGCAGATCATTAGCTCAGCTGCCATAGCCTCTTGGGTCCCTGGCATCAGTGTTGTGCAGGCCAGAGAGCAATACTGATCGTCACAGAGTGGCTACTCAGAAAAACAGAAGCCAAATGAAGAAAACTGACCTCGTCTCGCATGGCTCACTGCTGAATCCTGTTGATCAGGAGCCAAGTGACTCCCCCAGGGCCATGCAGGCAGTGCTGGGAAGTGACCCAGCTCTGCTGAGAGCTTGATCCCAACCTAGGACTACTCTGCTTCTGAAGTCAGTCCACACATCTCTGCTGATCAACATTAATGATTTTGCCCTTCTTTAATTCTTTATTAATAGAGTCTTTCTCAGCTGGTCCATTATTTCACAAAGATCAAGGTCAGGCTGCCATAATTATCCAAGCACTGCATTTATCCTTTTTAAATAGAGACACAACATTAGCTTTCTTTCAGTCCTTTGCTGCTTTGACACCCTCTCAAAAGGAAAAGTAATGATCCAGAGTGCAGGAGCCTTCTGGTCACCGGAGGAAGGGAGTGAACTAGTGACAAAATTAGTAGATGATTGTGTCATTAGGTACATCTGCTCAAAGGAGAAGGGCTAGTGGAGACATGCAGGCTGTCTTAGTTCTGGTATTTCTTGAGAAACTGCCTGGTTTTGAAATACTAAGAGATACGAATGTGTGCATTGAGACAAGATAACCACGTATCCACTCAGACAAAGGCTGTCATTCGTTAAAGGAAAACCCTGGTTAAGTAAGACAGCCCTTCAGAATAACACGTATAGCAAAACTGAATTATTCAAAGTCATGGAAAACACACGGCAGAGCACAGGCACCTCGCAAAGAAGGAATTAATTTCTTCTCTAATTATTACTATATACGTTTGCATCCTTCTGCCTAGCCAGCCTTCCATCCTTCTGTGAGGACTTCCATTCGAAGTTCACGAGACCTTTCATGTATATCAAAGCACTGTACATCTACATGGCACCCCAGCAGCCCAATGAGGCTGCAAATTTTGAGCATTGCAGTAATAGCCATTATGCTCATCCATGTAGATAACAATGACCTTGACATGTCTCTCCCCAACAGAGCAAAGTTTCCTATACATCTGTGCCAGCAATTGCTTTTTGTATGTATAAGGGACATTCTTCAACCAAGACTCCCTTAGAAGTAAACAGGGGCTCTCATGACAACACTGTCACGTGAAGATTTCTAGTATCTGACAGAGCTGAGCTCAAACTGCAGTGCTTTCTTCCTAAGAGAAGACCGAAAGTCTATTTCTTCTCTAAAGCTTCTCATTTTTGCAAAGTTAATAGGAATTTGATATTTCTGAGAGCTCTAGACTTTGTCCCAAGTAGGCCAAGAATGGCCAATGAGTTCAGATGTTGACAGAGGAGACAAAGTAACAGATGAGCCAGAAGCCACATTGATCCAAATCTGCTTCCTTGAGAAAGCAGGACAGGAGCCCAGAGAGTCATGATACTTTGGCTTCTACAGTGGGAAGGTCAGGACTGTGATATCATGGCTCCTGTCACTCTCCCCCTCACTGAGATCCATGACAGCATGAGATAACGCCCAAGCCAAAGCAAATGGACTCGTGCTTGAAGACAAGGCAGGGAAGAAGAATCTGGGCTCAGCCTCTTGGACATGCCCCAAGCAAGACAGGAGACACATTCCAGCCCTACCTCTTATCTGCAGCTTCGAGATCCTGAGAATGTTCCTCCCTGGCCAGGTCCCAAAAGCTTACACGTCCCAAAGCAGTTGATGCTACAATGGAGAAAAGCAAAATCTTCCTGCTTCAGAGCCAGGTCATCACCCTAGGCTAAGTCTGGATGAGGAACTGTCTTTCCTCCTTCAAACTGCAGGGTCCCATACAGATCCTAGCAGTCTTAACAGACGTCCAGATAGCCAGAAAATCTTGTAGCCACTTCAGGTCTTACAATGGCATGGCACTCAGCTGAGCTACCAAAACAACCTAAGCTCTTCCTGATGTTATTTCAAGGATGATGTGTTGGCGGGGACATGTGACTATTGGGCTGTTGCATTCTGAGATCACTCGATCCTCTGGGATAAATAATCTTTCATTACAAAGATGAGGAGCCCAACTGCTATGAGTAACATTTATCAGGGACACGGTATGAGTGTCAGATGCTTCTTATATCTCAATTCAAACTAATCTCCCTGGGTTGCTCCTAGAAATTACGTGAAAAGTTCCCTGATTAGTCACTCAGATGGTGGCTGGAGAAGCTAAGCTCTAAGAAAACAAGATGTGTATTCAGGCAGGATGAACTGCTCACAGGGAGGCCTTCTTCCATCAGTTCTCAGTTCCTGTTGTGATTTGGTTGCAGATCTCAACAAGGAGAGGCATGATGAAGCTGCCCTGCACCAAGACAGATTGCCTGCAGATCCACCACCATAATAATCAGAAATCCTGCTAAAAGTCATTGTGAAAATTGAAAAAGGTACCAGCATTTTCCTCGGCCAGCTGGATGACTGAAGGGTGAAAAGGCTCAGAGGGGACAAAAGTACCCCAAAATAACAGAACAAGCTACTTCACTCACAGGATTTCCATCTTTTTCTTCACCTTAGTGCAAGTTGGTGTGGCTTGCGAACAACAGCAAATTACCTAATTTATTTGTATATGCTCAAAGACTGCAGCCCTCACTGGAGAGTACAGCTCCAGGTATTAAGTACTGTACAAGCACCTATTAGCAGAAAGTGCTTAAACAGATCAGGAGAGGGTGCGAAGAGAAACAAGGGCTCAGACAGTTGAACATGTCCAACACAACTCCGAGCCAGGAATAAAATTCTCATCTGCTGAAATAAAACTTCATATGCTACCTGATTCTGCCTCTGAGCAGTATTTTCATGCTCTAACAGGACTCCATGAACAAAGAGAAAGCTTTCTGCCCAGCCTCCTGTTTCTCTGTTTAATTTCCTCTTATTATTATTTGAAGCACCCCCTCGGAAGAGGATGTACCCACTACACAGCACATCTCCATTTCTGGAAAAGGGCTGTAATGGTGGATGAGGGCTGAAATGCCACAGCCCGAAATGCCAAACCACCAGGAGCCTTGGCATGACTGAATCCAAACCATCAACTACTGCCTCATCCCTACCCCCGGACAGGATGCTGACAAGACTGAGCTCCATCGCACGTGCTTGGAAACACTTCTAAGAACTAAGATAGATGACAAACACCAAACCCCCCACGCTGTTTTAAAAGCAGATGCCATCAAATGCAAGCATCACTATGCCAGATCCCATCTGCACGGGGTAGCTGCTGTTGCCCGCAGCAGCTGCCTGTCTAGAGCAGCTCCTGGTCCCTTCTCCTGCTGGTCCCCCCCGCCGGCTCACAGCACTTGAAGGCAGCAGGTTGCCTGCAGTTGCCATAGAAACTACACCTAACACCCTCCCCTTAATGATAGACAGGTGCCAGGATAAGTGAGCAGATAATCGACAAGCGGGGAAGGGTTCGGCGCTCTGGCATTGGCCTCGTTGCAACTGTCATCATAGTCCCTGAGAAATGAGAGATACACTAATTTAAGCAGAGATGGGTTTTCTCTCCTCCTCCCATGCTGAGGCTTCCAGCAGCTGCCTCTCGGGCCAGGTTAAGGGAGGCTGGAGACAGGAATGGGAGGGAAATGGAGCAGTTGCCACAGCAACAGCTGAAGTTGCATCAACAGAAGGTTTGTCAATGCAAGGGAGCAAGGAGTTGACCATACCCACCTGATGGCCCAGCATGTCCTCTACCTGCTCCCTAGTGCAGCCACCCACCATGTCCACTGGGGTGCATTTTAGGAGGAGGTGGGCACCGTACCTTCCTCCTACACTTTGCAAAGAGGACAAAACCTGTCTGCATTTTGAGACCTTGGGGTAGAGCCCTCACTGAGCCAGACTGAGATACACTGGCAGGGTGGGCAAGGGCGCTGCTGAGTTTGCTACAGACAAAATCCATGACAAGGAGTCATGGGAAGAATGGAAAAGAATGGAACGGAACGGAACGAAACAGAACAGGACAGAACAGAACAGAACAGAACAGAACAGAATAGAATAGAATAGAATAATTTTCAGTTGGGACCTACAACGAGCACCTAGTCCAACTTCTTGACCGCTTCAAGGCTGACCAAATGTTAAGCAAGTTGTTAAGGGCATTGCCTGTATGACTTTAAGATATCTGGCTGAGCTGCCACTATCATTCCCTGCCTTCTTTTCTCCTCTCCCTTCTTCCCTGTTTCCCTGAAAAACCCATCCTCAAGAAGGAGAAGTAGTCGGGAAGAGCTAAGTCCCTGCACTCCGTTGCAGAGGTCACTGGTACAACTCTTCATTCAGCATGAGGCACGAGCAAGCCCTGAGTAGAGAACGCTGTGCTCCTCTCCAGTTGCTCACCAGCATGCAGCTCACACCGCTTTCTATTGCTTTTGACTAATATTTGAAGCAGTTGTTTCTTTTATGTGGGCTTTACTGTTGTTAGCACGTACAACTCGACACAAACCACTTTGGTGTGAGAGCTTTTCTTCTGTTTCCCTTTTAGGCAGCAGATGAAAATCCTTTTAATAAAAAGCTTGTTTGGGGGAGGAAGAAAAACATGCACACACAAATCGGCTGAGCAGGGAAAGATGAAAACCTCCTTCAAGGTAATTAAATGATTATGTATCTTTTAAACCCAGCAGATAATAGATTTGGTATCTAGGCTTGCTTTTGGCTTGTGCCATCTTTTTTTCCCCTCTCTTTCCCCCCCACCAAAGCAAAAATCCTTGCAAGGCCTTGAACGAACAGCATTCATCTTAGAGAAGGAGGCACAAAAGAAGACTTAATACTTCATCCCATCAACTCCAGTGGGCTACCACATCTTACCCATCCTTGTACAGATGTCTGTGAACAAGCTGACATGAAAACTACCCCACTGGATCAGAGCAGGTCTGTGCAAAGACAACACGGACATCATAACGAGGTGTATTGGATAGTAGATATCAAGAGAGACAAGTGCTGTTTCTGAAGCTTCTGTCACACCAGAGACTCATTCCAGTTGTTTTACTCCTCTATGCCTCAGTTTCCCTTCACTTCTTGTTGATTGCCTTGCCCATTTATAGGAGAAAATTACTGAGCTCTCTGACCTGGTGGATGTGCCAAGTGTGTAAGGCTTGATTACGATATGTCTGCAGTGCAATGGTTTGTGGTGCAGCACTAAGCCTGCACTATGTCTTTAGGTGCAGGCAGTAACAAATGTCAAAAGCAGAAAGGATGGCCAAGAAAAAAAAACAGGAACTTGTCCAGCTCCCCTCTATCTTTGAGACTAATTCCCTCCACCATTGCCACCAACTCTTTCTGGGAAAAACAACAACAACAGTTCACTTCAGTATTAAAATGTCTTTTTGGTTTTTTCTCTCATTCTTTCCCTTCCTGCCCTCAATAGAAATAATATCAGCTCCCCTTTATAAAGCAAGGAGTCACTCAGTATATCTCAAGCTAGTGGACATGGCTTTGGAAAACCTGGTGTAAAGGGAAATTATATGCCAAAGTGAAGTATTTCTGCTGCAAATCATCCAGAGACATCATCAATCCTATCTGATTGAGTTCAGTGCCATAGTCATAAATACTCTTGCTTTATGACCATGCTAGAGTTCTTCACCAGGGGCAAACGTGGACTTTCCCAAGGCTCCCAGATTAGTTGAGTCCGGTCTAGCATGGTCACAGCTGATTCGCTGAATACCTGCCAAGCGAGAGGTAATACAGTCACAGGATATTCCTTTTCTGTCCTTTCTCCGTCTCTGGTTTAGTTTTGCCAGACAGTGGTAGGAGAGCTGCCCTGTCCCAGCCTGGGGCTGGCTGATCACAGCTCTCCACTATCCACTTCTAAGGTCCCCCTTGGATGGTAGAACACAGACTATACAGATAGAAACCACATTGTGCCTTCTGGACAATGTGGGTCATGGCCAAAGCCTTTCTTTTGTTCTGCTGGATCAGTTTCAAATTCATCCTGTACTCTGCATTAATCAGCAACTCATACTACAAATAAAAAATAATTAAAAAAAAAGATCCAAGATCCTCTCGGACCACATGAAGTAGACCTGAAAGAAGGGCAGGCTGAAACCATGAGAATCCAGAAACTTGTGAGATATGCTGAGGAAATGATGGAGTCAGAAGTACACAAAGGCACAAGTGTGTCTTCAAAGTGCTCCAGGCTGGTGCAGGGGTGATGGGTAGCAGCCCAATCAGTCCATTTGCAGCCCAGGCCATCTGGAGAGTGGGAAGCCTCTTCCCACATGATGGTGAGATGCTGTACAGGCAAAAAGAGGGAAAAAAATCTCACCTGGAGTTGGATAATGTACCAGCAAAAGAAGGTGAAGGCTCCATAGGTGAGGGGGCAAGCTTGGCATACCAGCAGTGATGATTACAGAGGGAAGGAGCTTCTGTCACCCATCCATGTGACTCCGTAACACCAATATTTTTTTGCTTGGCAAGGAGTCTCTTGGTGCAATCAGACCATATGATCCTGGAAGTCTGCCATGCTAATCTGCTCAGCATACTCATGGAAGGACTGCAAATGGGATGGTCCATCCATCCCATGCTGGTAGAACAGTTTCGCATTAGTACCTCCTTGAGACTTATTGATTTAGCAGGTGCTCATGGCTGGACAGTAGCAAAAGCTTCGCCCTCCTCATACTCCAGATGTTCAAGAGCTTGTAGAAGAATGAACCAAAAGGAGCATTACAGATGGAGATGAAAGACCAGTAAAAATACGCCCACTCAAAGTGATGGTCCATTTCGAGCACTACTGAATATGACATTGGGAAATCTGGAAGCGGACCTCAATCCTGTCCACCTTGTGAGTCATGTCATCAGGAGCTAGATGGACAATGAGGAGCCAAGCTTGGCTTCAAGGTACTAAATGGTTTCTATTGTTTGAAGAACCCACTTGACGAATAGGCATGGGTACAGGACTGAAAAGGAAAGAATTAAAGATGAAAGGAAAAAATAGACAGTGGAAATTGCAATAAGAGAGATGAGTCAGTGAGAAGATGGCTTCTCGAGAGAAGCGTGGGAGATACAAGCATTCCTTCAAAGCGCTGTTTGACAAAACCTTACTGGCCACAGAGAGAATGTAAATCTGTGTTTGTCAGAAAGCACTTGTGATGCCATCCTTCCCCAGCCCTAGAGGGTCACAAGCACACAGACAGCAATGAGAAGGAGCCCTACAGGGCATTTCTCACCCAGCCAGGCAGAAAGCTAGCTCCGAAACTTTTGGGTTTTGCAAGGCTTTTACCCTTGCTGATGTCCAGTCGTCCCAGTGACAAGAAATGTTGATTCCACACAGCAAACAGCAAAACCAGCTCCTGAGCTGAGCAGCTGGCTGCCAAATGTTGTCTCCTGTGGGAAAAGGGTTCATGCTCAGAGATGGTTTTGCAGCAGAAGCCAAGGGGGCTGCAGCCCTCATCAGCAGTGACCGATGTAACATTCATGTGTGGCATGATGCTGTCATTGCCTTGTAGATCAGTAGTTGTCTTCTGGCAGGTTTGTGCCTCTCCTTGATGCCATGCAAATCCCACACAGCAGCTTTGTAAGATCAGAGCAGGTGTATTTGAAGCTCGTCAGAAAGTCCTCTGTTAAAGGTGATAGTAGAGAGAAAGAGCAATCTCTGCTGACAGACAAAGTCCCCCAGACTCCTAGTTTGAAGAGGATACCTTTCAGAAACAAAACTAGTGAGAGGATATAAAGCAGTAATGGAAAAGGTGTGCTAAAATAGGCAGATCTGCAGAAGACAAGCCCCTTGCCTTCTCCTCAGTTCTGCAGAGTAAGACCTTGGAAAGGATAAAGACCAGGGGCTGTGCCATTTCCTAAGGAACTAGGATAACACAGAGCTTCTCATCTCCTTTCTGATGGGAGCAAGCGTCAGAAATAGCAGGGCTATGACAGCAGTTGAAGGAGGAGCAGATGCACTGAGATTTGGGCAGGGGGCTGGAGGAGAGAAGAGGTGGGAATTGGGAAGGTGAGTGCTGTGCTTGGTACATAAGACACACCAGAGGATTCTGCCAGAGGAGAAAAATCACCATGGCATTGCACAGCAGGAAGCTGAAACAAAATCTCCCAGGGAATCATAGAATCATAGAATCACAGAATCATAGAATGGCCTGAGTTGGAAGGGACCTTAAAGATGTTCCAGCCTCCCTGCCATGGTCAGGGACAGCTGAGGAAAGCCACCTGAGCAAGAGGTTGAGGTCTCTCCAGTTCCTGAAGTGGAAAAGAAAAGAGACCTGTTCACAGAATCACTGGCCAAGCTCTGCCAAGGCTCCATGTAAGGAAGTAAAGTCTGTCTGGATGGTATAGCCTACCAGAAGGGCTGAACTCTGGGCTGCCTTACTTCGCCGCTTCACAGTCAAGCAGAGGGTGTGAAGCCCTCCAGGTCCTCAGTAAGTTTTCCAGCAGGTTTAGAGCAAATTCTGAAACTTGGTAGCAGAAGAACTGGCAGCCTCCCTGCTCATTAATATTTATGACCTATCCCAATGCCACAGCAATTCAGGATGTCTGCTCCACGATACATCAACCAGCACATGTGACATCTGAACCAGCATGTAAGGAAGGGATGCAAGGGAATCATAGAATCATAGAATTGTTTAGTTTGAAAAAGACCTTTAAGATCATAGAACCCAACCATTAATCTAACATTACCATGTCTGCCACAAAACCATGTCCCAAAGTCCCACATCTGCAAATCTTTACCTCCAAGGACGGTGACTCCACCACTTCCCTGGACAGCTTGTTCCAAGGCTTCACAACCCTTTTGGTGAAGAAATTTTTTTCCTAATATCCAGTCTAAAACTCCCCTGGCACAACCTGAGGCCATTTCCTCTTGTTCTATCACTTGTTACTTGGTCAAACAGACCAACTCTCCATCTTTCTACAACCTCCTTTCAGACTGTTGTGGAGAGTGAGTTCTCCCCTCAGCCTCCTCTTCTCCAGGCTGAACAATCCCAGTTCTCTCAGACACTCCTCATCACACTTGTTCTCCAAACCCTTCATCAGCTCCATTGCCCTTCTCTGGACAGGTTCCAGCACCTCAATATCTTTCTTGTCATGTGAGACCCAAAACTGAACACAGGATTCAAGATGCGGCCTCACCCTGCTGGCCACGCTATTTCAGATCCAGGCCAGGATGCCGTTGGCCTTCTTGGTCACCTGGACACACTGCTGGCTCCTGTTCAGCTGTTGACCAACACCCCCAGGTCCTTTGCTGCTGGGCAGCTCTCCAGTCACTCCTCCCCAAGCCTGTAGCATTGCCTGGGGTTGTTGTGACCCAAGGCAGGACGTGGCACTTGGACTTGTCGAACCTTATTGAAAGCGTGATGTCACAGGAGTGTGACGATACAACAAGTGTATCATTCGGTCCAGCAAACTGGCTTGCCTGGGGCTTGAGCTGGGAGTAGCTGGGGAAACACATTAGAGACACCAGACCCAGCAGGCAGCACAGGGAGTGGTGGGGATTTCATCCTCTGAATGCGACACACGTCGCT
>NW_009718737.1:29844-61793 GCF_000703405.1 Apaloderma vittatum | reverse complement strand
ATCAGATCTCTTAATGGGTACTGGTCCCTTGGGCCAGGCAAATAAAGAGCCATCTCAGGTCATTTAGCAGACAGGCCAGGGTGCTTTCAGACCATTCCTGACCAGGAAGTAATTAAGTGGCTTCCTATTTGTATTCTCCTGAGCTCCACTTGTCTGCAAGTGCTTGTTAGTTGCAATACCAGCCAGACAGCGTTTGCAGCTCAGCAGCCAGCTCTGTATTAAGCCCCAAGGTCCAGTTCAGCTCTGCAACTGGCTATGAGGCATTCCTCGACCTCGTCTGGAGGCAGTTTGATGTGCTGGCCATTAGGCACCAAACCCACAAAGCCATAGAGGTGCTAGAATCACGGCTGAGATCCACTGACACCGGAGACATAGCCCTAAATCCTCTCCAGATCTCAGCAGCCTGGGGTACCTGCTTAGCGGCAACCTCCTTCTCTCCTGGAGGAGATGCTTGCCCAGTGTTTCCCATCCCTCCCAGTGCTTTGATGCCAGGCATGGCAATGACTTTCCAAGGTAAAACACTCCTTGTAGTGCATGGGAGGGAGAGGGCAACTCCTAGGTTATCCTGGAGGGTGAGCGGAAGAGGGAGAGGGTGAGACTGGTGGTGGAGAAGGTTTCCTGGAGTTTTGATCTGACCCAGGCTAAAAAGGAACATCAGTTCTGAGCAGCCCACGTGTGCAACGCGCGCCCTGTGCCCTTGCCTACCTCTGGCAGCTTGACTCGTCCTTCCTGGAAGGAGCAGGAGCTGGGGTCATGAGTGCAGACGTGGCGGTACTTGCACCAGTGACACCGGTACGGGCTCTCCACACATGACAGACACCTGGAAATAGAGAGAAGAGTAGTTACTTGGACAGCCAAGTCCTGTCAGCCAACAGGGCAGACCTTGAGGCTGATAACATTTCTCAGAGGGAAATACAGCCCAGAAAACAGTGCTTTTGCCAGCACTAGCAGAAGGCCAGAGGCTCTGAACCAACCCTACACCGTCAGGTCTCAGGATGGTGTTGGACCTGCCATGGCCTGAGCTGCTTGTCACTGCAATCACAAGCGTATCATACTGAATAGATAATTTAAATTGCATTCATATAATTGTTAACAGAGTAATAATAACTAGATGCTGTGTTTTGGTTGCCCTGTTACAAGCTTTAATCAGACTGCCAGTAGATTCTTGACTTCATGCATAACAAGTGTTCCCCCTTTTGACCACTAAGAAGTCCTGAGTGTAACAAAAATGACAAGAACAGGGGATGGGTGGCAACTGCTACAGCCTCACTGCCTTCACACTGAACTGCACCAGTGCCCTGGGAGATGTGAACACCTTGCAAGAAGGTGTCCAAGGGCTGGTGGGAGAAGTAATGTCCACGGAGGGCAGTCCTTGTGCACCAGCAGCCCCATCTGGCCAATCCTCCCACTCCCACACATGATACGAAGCCCAGGAACAAACTGTGCACCACAGTCAGAAAGACAAGGATAAAGAAAGGAATTTTCTTCCTTTGTGTCCCACAGGCTTATTAGCATGCGTTCTGCCCAGGGCAGTGGGGCTCCTGCAAATATCTGAACTGCATTCTTCTTTTCTTCATCTCATTGTAGAAGGAAAGGCTATTGTAGCAGCTGCTCGGGAAGCAAAGGACATATTTAGGACATCAGCTATTAACGGTGTAGGAAAGAGTCATTCCTTCCATCTTACAAGGTTTTGCTCTTCTGTCCCCCAGGGACCCCATAGAGCAAGAGCTGCAAACACCTCTTCTGGCTGTCTTACAGCACTAACTTACACCCACATCACTTCTTTTTAAAAAAAATTTAATACAATATCTGCTCACCAGCAACCAAACTGAGCCATAACAAGCTCTCTGAACAAAAGAAGCACTAGATGGAAGCAGCTCCTGGTCGCTCACACTGTTGGATATCTTCCTGTAGCTGCAGGCTCTGAAGTACCTGGAGGGGACTTGGTGGGGCAGGGGGGTAATTCTCCCAGCCCTTATGTGCCACTGGGGTTTTAATGGGCAGGGGCGAACAAAACGCATCCGGCAGAGCTTGGCTGATCCCACCTCTCCCCCCTCTCTGTGAAACCTCACTTAACTCCAATCCACTTTCAGCTCTTGGTACAGCGAGCTGTTCTTCAAATTGGTAACAAGTGCTTGCTCTGATACATCAAATTAAAAATGGATAATGTATTATAGTTTGTCAAGTAAGAAACCAAAACATGCCATAAATATTTAACACCACCATCTCTCCTGCTCTCGCCCCTCAACACTTGCTTTCTGACACTGTCAAAGCAGCAGGAACATAGAAATACTATTTGCTTTTCCTTGTGAATTGCTGAGCCGCAGTAATTATCTGCTTTTGGCACTTCTGATGGCTCAGTGGTGGGGACAGAGCTTCTCAGCCTTGCTCAGGGGTGGATCAACCTGCTAGAAGAGCATCTTTCTGCAGGGAAGCTGCAGACCTGCTCCAGTGGGGCAGCTCCTGAGCAGTCCTGGGTGCCAGCTAAAGCCCAGAAGAACGGGATTCAGGGCAGGAACGGAGCTCTCAGGATGGAAAGATGGTCTTGATGGAATGAACTGTGTGTTCCCTGCTCCGTTCACAACATACAAGAACCAGAAACTCCTGTCTTTCTGGATCTGAGGGTCCAAGCCTATGCCAACGACCTGGGGTAGGCACCTGCTGGTGGGACTGAGCATGAATGAGGGTTGAAGGTGCCCATGGATGAGGATTGGAGGTGCCCGTGTATGAGCTAGATCCAGCCATCCACAAAAAAACTGCTTAACAGGAAGAAGAAGGGGCCATTTGCTGAAGTCATGACTCACTTGACTCAGTTCTGTGGCAAACTCCCACCAATGTGACGTTCCTCTGCCTGAGGGATACATGAGGATGTATCGTTCCTCAAGCTAATGCCTTCCTGCAAAGGAGGCTCAGCAGCAGTAACTGGTCTTCTCTCGGTCTTCTTACGACGGACCCCACGTGGCAAACTCCCACCAATGTGACGTTCCTCTGCCTGAGGGATACATGAGGATGTATCGTTCCTCAAGCTAATGCCTTCCTGCAAAGGAGGCTCAGCAGCAGTAACTGTTTGGTCTTCTCTCGGTCTTCTTACGAGGGACCCCACCGTGCTGACTGTCACACAAGTTACCCTGACCTGTGGTCACCTCCACACCTAACCAGCTTCCTGAGGGACACATGCCCCAGTCAGCAGTGGGTTCTGTGGCAGATCCAGGGGTGGAATGGAAAGCAGGTATCAAAAGAAATGAACATACGAGTTGTGGACGCTGCAGTTGTAGAAGACGAAGCTGGTACTGGCAAAGGTCATACCCGTTTCCTTGGACTTGAGCTGAAGCTGGACAATGTGATGGTCTCCTGAGGAAAAAATAGACACATCAGTGTGTGACTGCTTTGTTAGCCTAGCCGAGCTTTGTTGGCCATGCCACCAGTCTGTCCCACAGTATCTTGGGTAGTTTATCCTCAATAGATGTAGAAAGTGTAGTAAAATCCTTCTAGAGCTCAGATCTCCAGCAGGTGCATCTCCCCCTCTTATGGTACTGGGATGATGGAATATTTCTTCACTACTGGAAATCATTGTATCTGGGAGTACAGTCTGGGCTGGATGATGATGGCCGGTCTAGACCACACCTCATTAATTTCAAAAATGTGGTGACTGAAGTCACCAAGTAGGAAAGCTAAGCTCAAAGGATGGAATTAGGAGGTTGTTAAGATGGAGTACTGGCCCTAAAGTTCTTCCTTGCCAATGGTTCACTTGATGTCCCCAGAAGGAAGAGACTTGTGGAAAATTTGAGAGCTGGCCCAGACATTGGTGGCCTGTGCATACACTGTCTGAAGGATAAACATACCTGCATTCCTAAGAGGATAAAGAAAAATCTACTTTCTCCTCACCCTTATTTAACATCTCTGAATAAGGTCCAATACCCAGGACAACCGTGCCTGAAAAAGGCCACCTCCAGATCCTGCCCCCAACCAGAGGTTATACCCCGAGAAAGCAGGGTAAAGGAATGAGTAAGGATAGATACCATAATGGTGAGGACAGGCCAGGGGCTCACTGTCTGCAGCCTGGCAAATGCTGATGAACAGGAAGATTCCCATGTGAACGGTTCTTCCAGGTTCACTCACCCCATGCACCCCAAGGTCCCTTTACAACAGCTTTTGGGTGCAGAGAACCCATCTCAGTGTGAGAGATATCCACAAGCCCATGGTGCTTTCGAAAGGACCCATCTGCAGCAAAACTTACACCTCAGCTCCTATGCACCATCTCCTCATTCCCCTTCCCACTGCTCCCATGCTGGCCAGTCAACCGCTACCTCTTCCCACAACCCCAAAAGCCCTGTTCAGAGCCCGTCAGCTGTGGGTAATGAGTGGGCACAGTAACTGCAACAATTTGATGGGGAAGGGACCCATGGTTAATTCAAGACTTTGACCTGGCTGGCCCTTTCACCTCTATTATTTTCCTCCTCACCTGAAAGGTTCATTAATCAATCAAGCCAAAGCAAACTTGACAATTTATCGGGTGCGCTCGCCAGCGTGCACGCCCACCCCCCCACCCGCCCACACGGGCACGCACAGACGCAGGCCCGGAGAGCACACTTCACTAAACACATTTTGCTGCCAGTGCTCGACTCTGTTGCCCATCTGCTGCCGCCGGCTTTGACAGCTCTGTTAACCGCTTCGTATTTAACAACTTTGCCAGCGTCTTGCATATATTTTAAAACAGGATGTGAGGGTTGGACTGCGCCTGGGGCTCAGACGTGCTACAGAGCTGGTTCAAATCCAGCTTCTGGCGCTACATGTGGAGGGCTTGGTCTTTGCAGAGGTGAGGAGCACCAGCTGCTGAAGTTGGTACAAGCCACAGGTGCCCGGCTTCTCTGAAAACCATGCTTTACAGGAATCTCTCTCTCTTGTCCTGTCTCCAGCTTCCACTGCTATTTTTGTTTTCTCATTGATGGGACAGATGTCCATACCAAAGAAACAGTTTTTTGGCATCTCTCTGGGTAGGCAAACGTGTGATAACTCCATGGCACCTGAAAATGCTAATAGCTCTCTGGGGGCTTTGTTTGAGACTGGAATGCAGTTGGGTGCGGTTAGGGGAGAGCAGAGATCACAGTGACGGGTCATATCATTTCATTTTCATTTTCTGAGACAAATTTTACAGAAAATTTTCACAAGAAGCCAAGGACAAAAATGGCAGCAGCCCCTCTGCACCTCTCGAGGTGATCAACAGGGCCAAATCCTTGCAAAGAGCCACAGGTGCTCTTGAAAGTACCTGGAAAAGTTGTTACCAAAGGAAAACAAAACAGGACAGGGAGTTGTGAGTGGAGGGGTCATCCTTGGAGAAAAGGTAGTTTTCTGCACTAGATGACTTTGGGAGAGGAAGCCAGTAGCAAACGTGGAATAGCTGAAAACCCTAAAGGCTGACAAGAGCCCAGGCACACACATCTAAATCTGGGAGGAGCAGGATGAAATTACAGACAGGATCGTTCAGGCCCGCAGGGCTTTCTGACTGCTGCGTGGGACGGGATATATTGAGAGCACGTACAGCCTCGTTCCCTGGATTGTATAACACCAGCCTTGGCAAAAAGTGAGCAAATATCCCACATTCATTTCTTGCCTTTGCTAGGTATATGCAACTGCCACTCGGTGGCAGTCTGAAAACATATAGTACCACACATACAAGCACCTTAATGCAGGTGGTGGCTTTGCAGCCCAGTGCTTGCGTGCATAAACACACACATTCAGACAACGTGCAGCTCCACCAGCACTCACGGGCACAGCGTCCCACCTACTCCCTGTGCTTTGCATACCCCATCCTCGGGCTTTCACAAGCCAAACTCTGCTCTGGGAGAAAGCAGAAGGAGAGACATGGGGGTGTGGAGTGAGGAAGGGAGGGAGAAGTGGTACAGATTGAGGAGCTGTGAGATACTCACCGTTCTCTGTGATGATCTGGGGCACCTCTTTGGCAGCTGGTGAGATGCACTGGATCTGACTGCCCACCACCAAGCCATCCATCTCCGAAAGGTCCTCAAAGGTACAATTGACTCCTGCTGACAGCTCGGGGACGTTGTAGGTCTCCAAGACCAGCTGCAAGCGGTGGGAGGGAAGAAGAAAGGGAAGAAAAAAAAAAAAGAGAGAATACTAAGCTGAACAACAGAGCTGGGTCAGCAGGAGAGAATTACACTGGAGAGGTTGGACAAAGAGCCTCTTGCTAGAGAGAGCATCCTCCTTCAACAGAAAGCAGCGATTCAGGAGAGGGATGTGTGTGCGGAGGGGGAAGGGGATGAGATGCTGATGCCGACATAAGTGGTACGTGGCTATGCGGGGACAACTGCACTGCACCCCAGTGCTGGCTGGGTCAGTGGAGGGGAGGGAGTGCTCACTGTCTCTCATGCAAGTGTAAGGTTAGGCAGGGGGTCTTTGGAGCCAGCCGTGAAGACCAGGGCTTTGGTGGCCCCGAGGCACGCGGTTTCTGAGGAAGGTGACTACTACTCACAAGAGGCACTCTGCAGACTACAGAGAAACTGTAGCGCTCCAGTCTAACTCTCTACGGCCTGCTCTCCTAGCATCAGCAGATGGGGGAGCGCTCTGTCACCAAGTTCCTGTGTAAGGAGAGTCTAGTTACAGCCTTCAGTCCGCCACAAAAAAAAAACCAAACCCGCTGTCTCTAGAGGCACAGCAAACCTCTCCTGCCCATCCCACCAAAGAAAGAGTTGGCTCTGGGGACATGTTGTATTGGGGCTCCATACCCCATAAAAAAAAAAAAAAAAAAAAAAGAAAGAGGAATTGGCCATGGTTTTAAAATTCACAACACCCACTGGCATTGCTATATCGTTCGTTCACGGTCATGAAAAAAGGAATCTTTTTTCCACCATCTTCATTTGCTGGAGAAGAACCCTCATGCTTCTAACTTCCCAGACCTGCTAATGTCCTGCACCACTGTGAGACTGAGGGTCCTGCCCAGCCCACCAAACCATGTCCGAACACAGAGAGGCATCCTAGGTACTTTTAGCATCTGCTGATGACTTAGTAGTTTAGTCTAAATTTAGCATTTTTGCGACCAAACACTAGAGCCAACCACTTGACACAGGCACAAATGCAGAAGTTCTCCACACTTGCTTCCTCCACGAGCTAGCGGAGGCCCCATCTGAGGTGACAGCCACCCAAAGGAGACACAAATGCATGCTGAATTGTTATTTCTACCAGCACAATGAACAGAGGAGGTCAGTTCAGGTGACAAAGCAGGAGAGAGTAACAACATAACATAATGCCTGCTGCTCCCCCACACTCTGTTTTCTTCACTTAAAGAAAGCTCTCTCTGAGCATGGATGATGCTGAATGAAAGCGTTCCATGCAGAAGATGACGCCAATGGATAGACCAGTAGCGCTTGGCCAAAAAAGTCATGAGTCAGAGCGCAGTCTGAAGAGACAAGAAGTCCTACATCCCACACACCTGCTCTGGAGCTGCTGCAATGTGGAAAGAATGGAGCCTTCCCCCAGCAAGTATCTCTTCACAGAGATCTCAGAGCCCTGGACTGAAACAGACTCAGATGCACTTTCACAAATCCCTGTTAGCGTCTGAAATTTAAAAGATGGGTTGGTCACACAGATGCCTTCTCTGCCTCCGTGGGCAAGAACTCAGTACTATTGACCCTTTCCTAGAATTCGAGCAAGACTCAGTAAGGACATCACCAGCCAAATCTCCACTGGTGCTTCCCTCCTGGTTTGCCAAGAGACTATCTGTGATGAGTGTGGATGAACTGGTTCACCAGTTTATCTGGGACTAGGCTGAGACTCCCATCAAAATGTTAATGCAGATTATTGGGCAACAGTCATATAATGTCAACTTCTGCTCCCAGCAGCTCTGGGTTGACTCGCCTTGGGAGTAACCTAGAGGTAAAGGTCTTTTATTCTGTTATCAATTTCAATCGCCCTGAGCCAGCTAGTCCCCTGGGATTTATTCCAACATGAAAGAATTCAGTGACTACTGAGAGAATAAGAAAAAGAAACCTTGAACTCCCAGAAGAACAAAGGACTTAAGATGTCTCAGATCAGTTTTGTTTGAAGCCTAGGAAAGTAAAGTCACAGCAAAGTTAAGAGGCTGAAACAAAGCAGCAATGATTGGACATACAGGCTTTGAAAGGCTGATTTCATTACCACTGAAGAAACCCTACCATTTCAAAACTTGTCACCTGGAAGATGCCTGGCAGCTGCACCTTGAGCAATTCCATTCAGACCTTTCAGGATGTGGAGGTAGTGACCATCTTGTCCAGAGATGGAGCTTTTGGGGCCTGGGTTATCAGCTCAATTCCAGCCCAAACTAGTATGGCCAAAAAAGACAGAGCCCTATTAGCCCGAATGAAATAGGTGTCTGCCTCTTTCCTGGACTGTGTTGGCATCTTGCCACATAAGGTGTCACTGGCATGAGTCAGGAGAGCAATCACAAGCTGGTTATATCTTCTCCCTAGTGAACAGTGATAGGACAAGAGGGAATGGGAATGGGTTCAAGTTGTGCCAGGGGAAGTTTAGATTGGACATTAGGAAGAACTTCTTCACCGAAAGGGTGGTGAAGCACTGGAATAGGCTGCTGAGGGAGGTAGTGGAGTCTCCATCCCTGGATGTGTTTAAAAAACAGGTGGATGTGGCACTTCAGGAGATGGTTTAGTGTTAGGGTGCTGTAGGACTGTAGGTTGGACTTGATGATCTTAAGGTCCTTTCCAACCTTGAGGTTTCTATGACTCTGTGATTCAACAGAGAATTCTTCCCTCAAGCCCAAAAAATGATCAGGTTCACCTGCTGCTTTGCCAGCATTCACAGAATCACAGAACGTTAGGGGTTGGAAGGGACCTTGAGAGATCATCTAGTCATCCAGCATTCACTGTGTGGCTTTGCTGGCTGCTGACTTGGGTAGCTCGAGGCCATAAAGGTTAAATCTTGTGGTGAAGAAGGCCGCAAGAGATAGCATGAACCTCAGCAGCCTTAGGTTCCTCTACGTAGCACCCCTAGTGCTGGAGCTGGAGCTTGGTTGAGTTCTTGGTGGCTTTAGGAGACATTTCTACCCAAGATGATGTGAACTTGGAGTTTAGCAGAATAACTTATTGGTCTCCATACTTCTAGAAAGTAATTTCTAATCATGATAATATCCCTTACCCAAAGTCCATGCTCAGCTAGAAACAAATCTTTCTTTCTCTCAGAGAAGTAAACCACTACACTGTGTGCACACAACGCTTTCAGGGCACGGAGTCCCTTCAGACCTGCCCTCAGCTACTCACAGCAAACAGGGAATCCTCCTTCCACACTTCTAGACAGAGGATAAAAAAGGCCAAAATGTTCTCCCATGGCATATTTTTGATCTGTGCCTGGAAAGTGTCTGGGGAATTTAATGGACTCTGGAGAACCTCTTGCATCAAACTGCCAGTCCTTCCTACTCATGCTGAAGCCAGGTTGCACATACCTGGGTCTGTCAGACTGCATGGGCAGATTAAACTTGAGGGGGGCAAGGATTAATGTTCCTCACCAATACGTTGTACTGGGAGACGGAGATGTTGTTGGGATGCACGGTGAGCCGGACACATTGCTTCATCTCCGAGGCGAATCTCCGAGGCTCGCTGGAGCGCTCGCACCGCTCCTTTCTCGTGCACCTGAGCAAACGGGAACAAAGAGGGACAGAGTTAACACAAAGCCAAGCTGAGGACAATCCTGGGACATAGGAAGATCAATCATTTTGGATGGAAGGTCAACACTGTACCCTATGGAGCTGTACTAGCCAGAAAACCACACTCGTGTCTTGGAGTGCTCCAACTCCAGTGCTAGGAAACATAGGACCGTTTGGCGGGCTGGGGAGTTGCAAGGATGCTATGAAAGGAGGAAGGGTGATGGGGGAAAGCCGCATCCCTTGGGTAGAATGTAGAACTGTAGAGGTGCTCTCTCTCTCTCCCCACACAACAGCTACTTCAAGGCTGCTGGTCCCTCTCTGATGGGAAGGAGCAGTTGCTCAGTAACTGCTAATTAGCACCTGGTAGATTAAGAGTTTTTTGGAAACTGGTTTGAAAGTGCCTGACTAGAGGTATCCAGCCTCAAACCTTTAAAAAAATCTGTTGTTCCCAATTAGTGACAGTTTAGTGAAAGTGGTGGGTACACGGCACCTGGGCTGCACAAACCCACAAAGCTCACACCACGCACTGATTGTTGTCAGTGCTTTCAGCGCTGTCACCGTCTCCTGATTTATCTGCCTGGTGTAAACACAAGCCAGCCGTGTGAATTGGTAGCGGCGGGCCCCTTTTCTATCCAGATTTGCATTTGCTTAGCATAAAACACATCTGTATTTTACTCCACATGCGCTGCCAAGGCCATCGCTTCAAGGAAGATGTCTGCCTAGAAATCCACAGGGTTAACACAAAAGGACAGCTTCAACTGCATGCCAATTACCTTTTGCCATTAAGCTAATGTTATGGACTTGCACAGGGTGTCTTCAATGGATTTTGTTATTAGCAGTGCTATTACCCCCCATTAAAATCAGCTATAAAGACTAAGTGCGGATGTTAAATTATTCACCCACTCCCAGACTTCAGAGTCTCAGTTGCAAGAGCGCGTGGGGGCTGTTGGAGGGTTAGCTCCACCATACCCCTCAATGTCCTTGCTCCCTGGAGCAGAGATTGCACCTGTATACATGGGGATTTGCAGAAGAGAGATCTATAGCAACACATGCAAAAAGCAACCCAATATATAGCTGAGCCTGAATGTTACAAAGCCGCAGGGCTGGCCTAAAACTTTAGAGCTTGACTTCTCCCTACAGGCTGATGCTAGATAAAATGGACACCCTAATTTCAAGCTCAAATTGCTCCGTGTTTCTGGTGGAGGAAAGTTTTGTATTTCCAGTGTTAGGAATCATAAAGGGAGATCTCTGCCATTCTTGGCATGATCTCAGTTTGCTTTGCAGAGCTGAGAGAGCAAGAGCAGCACTGCAGCTCCCACTCTCCATTCCCTGAGAGCCTTCATCCCGTTAAGTCTCCTTTAGCATTGCTGTATGCTGGCTCAGGAATATTAAATGTGCAGTCTCAAGAGGGCTGAATGGATAGCAGATTAACTGCTCCCAAAACTTTAAGTCCCCTATCGCGGAACAAAAGCCACGGCAAAACGCTGACCTGTGATTTTGTTAAGCACTTCTGTGAAACAAATGGGCGCCGCAAGCCCATCAAAGCTCTGCAGGGCGTGGGAACTCCTCTCCTGAGAATAACTTGGAAGGAAAGCCTTTTGGGCTTGGTGTCAAAACACAAGCACCCTAATTCTTCAAGATGTCCTGCTACCTCCCATTTATTTCCTCCAGCTGCAGCGCAACAGAAATCTCTGGATTTTCTAGTATTCAACAGGCAGATACCCAGGCTCAGTTCAAGTGTAGTAGCGTAGTGGGTTGCAAATGCATCCAGTACATTTGCACAGGAGGACAACACGGAGGTGTCAGTTAAGTATCTAGGAATGGGGTTTGTATTTGCAGCCCTGCTGAGCAGTAATATAATAATCAACATCTTATCTTGCTGTTTACTGGTCATACACATTTAAGACGTGTAACTCCTCAGACCAAAACCTCACTCTGTATTAGACTTGCAACTGTGATATCTGTCGTTAAGGTGTGTTGCCATCCAAATAACCAAATGAAGGAAAAGCAAACCAGTCTAAGGCTGGTTTTAATATAATGTTAAAGTTGCAGCATCAGACTCTCAGGAATTAGGTGCTGCCAGACTGAAAGTAGCTTCTGCACTCCTAAATCTGCTCCTTGCACTGACACACTGCAAGCCAGACTAATTACAGGATCACACATTATTATTCCTTTTTTCACGGGTGACCTCAATTCTGCCAATCCCTAACTTTTGACTTTGGCTGACTGACTTTTTTAATGCAATTCTCAATTAAGACAAAGGGTGGGGGGGGACCTTCAGGACCTCCATCTGTGTTTTGTGCTTCATGGAGGACTTCTGCCAAACTGAACCAAACCAAGCTGAGCTCTGGATCACTGGCAGGATTCAGGCTTTCAAGTCAACATCACAAACGCCTCCTTTGAGCTATCGTGAGGTAACTGACCCCAGCTGCTGCATAAATCAAGACTAAAAGGATAGATCCACGTGTCAGTGGGTTTTGCAGGTTTATCCAAGCACAGGAGCTCTTCTCCAGAGCATTTTGCCCATGGTTTCCCTCATCTTCTCCTCTTCCTTGAGCACCTTATCTATCGTGAGCTGGAGTTTGTGGAACATCCTGTGAGTTTACGTGCCATGTCCTCCCAAGCGTCTGCCCAGAGCCTACAAATGAGGTTCTTCAGAGGCAAAATGCAGTGGATTTTCAGGCGAGAAGAAAAAGGTATGTACCTGCCATAAAGTAACCTTGTCCTTCCTCGGCACTGCCAAATACGTTCTGCCCTCTCCCAAGAGCTGGGGGTAAATGGCAGAGAAAATTTTTTCGGCATGTGCAGAGCACATAATTGCCCCCCAGTATCAGTTTCTTGAATCCCTGAATGGCGTTGGCTGAAACGCAGGAACAAACATGACAAAGCACACGGCGGCTGAAGGCAGCTGCCCAGAGGGGACATTGCAGCCCCAAAAGTAAGTTCAGCAAATTGTAAATAAAGGCAAATGGGACTTCTAACAAATAAGTACTTCCAGACGCAAGCGGTTGCCTTGGAAAAGTGGTCACTTGGAAGGCAGCTGCCTGCACGCGGCAGCTGGGCTGTGAAAGGGATAATGAAATACCCCAACCCCTACTAATCATTTCTGTTGTCTCTGTTGAGAGTCAGCGGGTACTTTGGGGCCTGGGATGTTGCTGCGACTCTGCTGCGCTCTCATCTGGTGTGTCTGCTTCAGCTTATGCAGAAAAAAGAAACAACAAACCTTGTGCTGCCAGTAACCATTTTGCTTTAATAAAATATCAGTAACTCTAACATGCTGGGCCTGTCAATATGCCGAGATCGCTTTCCACTGCCATATAACCTAATCCAACGCTATTCATGCTATAATTAGCTGGTGTGTAACTCCCACCCAGTGGCATCACATCACACTTAAGACACCTAAAAGAGCATATTCCACTCCTGTACTTATTTGCATACTATTATGGTGTAGACACGGCACTTCTCTGTATGTCTTAATAACACCTGCTATTTCATTATCAACTGCATATTTAACAATTGCAAGTGTCCTGCTTCTGCCCAAACCATTAACACAAACACTAAGAAACCGGTCCTACCGCTGAACCATGAGGAATGTTATTTCCTCCTCATCTCCCATCAAGAATAAATACTGCTAACGCCAACCCTCTGTTCACCATCCACCAACCAATTATTTTAATAATGTTAAATTAATACTTGGCACTTTTATAGCATCTCTCATCTGAGGATCTCGAAGGGCTTTGCCTGGAGCTAATTAAACTTCACGACGCTTCTGCGTGGTTGAAACAATAACATGCAGGGATGGGAAATTGAGGCACAGATGCGTGTGTGTCAGAAAGCAGAGTAAAGCCCAGGTCTCCTGAGGATGAGATGGATGAAGGCTCTGGTCTGGGATCCAAGAGATCATGGTTAAATCCCAGGTCTGCCCTCTGGGACCTAAAGTAACCACATTCTGCAAACACCAGCTGCAGAGGGGTAAGGTTCTGTTCCACCTCTGCAACGAGATGCTATGGGCTCTTCTGCTTGGTCAAACCAAGCCCCGACTCCTCTCACCACCTCCAGGGTTTGTCCCTAAATATCCAAGGTCAAAAGGGTTAACGTGAAGCCCCAAAATCTTTGGAGAGGCTGAGAGAAGACTCAAGAGCTCCATGCACCTGGATAGACCAGGTACAGGATGAAGTGGGGTACTCCTCCACCTGCAAGCTCTTTGTTTTCCCCGTGAAGAGCATGGAAAACAAATAATTGTCAGCCTAACAGAAGGCGTATGTGCCATGTGCACGCTTCCACCTGCCTTTGCTTCTCAATGAAGATGCATCTTCACTATCCTGTTATAGAAAAAAATCCCTTAAACAACACCCTACACACACACACAACCTCCCTGTCCAAACAAAAAAAACCCAAAACAATAACAAAATGACCTTTATTTTTCATCCTGGCCTCTTTTTGGCTGTATCTTTTTTCCCTCCATGCCCAACACAGTGGGATCTTGAATTTTGCTGTACCCTCACCACGTGGTCCTGCAGACCCTCATCCCCATCCTATCAGTTTACCCTAAAGAGTCGCTCTCGTACTTCTCTGGAGCATTGCATCTCCTTTTCCTCCCACCTTGGGGTTGTGTCTTTGCCAGAAAGACCTCATGGGATCTGGACTAATGGTGATAACAGGTATTGCAGTCAAAAAACTAGCATATATTCCCAACTGAGTCTTTCTTGTTTATATCCATAGCTGTTTAAAAAAAAAGAAAATACTTTAATTCTCTTTTTTTCCTTTTTCTTTTTTCTCCTTCATTTTCCTAGAAGCAGACTAAAATATCCAACTTTTTGAATACGAGACCAAAAGAAAAATGTCAGTTTTCTGGCAACGGAAAAGGTCTTATCTGCAATTTGGTCAATTAAAAACAATTTTCAAGACAAAAGACTGGTGATTGGATCTGATCAGTCATTGCTACTCAGAACAGAGGGATTTTTTTTTTAAAAAAATGGCAATTAGCACATTATACAGATTTTTTTTATTCAGGAAAAAAAATAATCTTGCCATTAAAAAATAAATTCCAAGGAATAAAATCCAAATAATTAATCTTTTCTGGGGGGAGAAGCTTCACCATTTAACGCACAGCAGTTTTCTCTTGACTGTTTTTGCATTGCAAGACTCATAATCTGCCCACTGAGGTGAGCTTACAGGGGAGAAGAAGGGGACGCAGCATCTGTATTTGATGCCAAAGGTGGTGGGGAACAGCAGGAGAGACAGCTCAGTGGTTTGGGTCAGCTCAGCAAACCGAAATGACACCCTTGCACCACTTCCAAACAGGTAATTTCTGGGCATGGATGTTTTGCAGAAAGGTTTTGACATTTCAGCTTTCATTTCTGATTCCAAACTGTGACATTTCCCACAGGGGACAGATTCATTCACCCTTTGACAGAATAACCACAGCCACCCTTTCCTTACACCTTCCTCTCAGGTGTTGCCAGACTTAAAGTGGCAGGCGGGAACCCTTTCACACCAGCAGGGACAGGTCACTGGGGCAGGACGGGACATTTTGATGGGACACAGGCTTCTTGTTGGCTTCCCCATTTGCCTCCCCAGCCTGTTCATTGCTAGACATGTTGTTGCAGCATGAGGTCCCTCGCACCGAGGTTCTCGTCTTGTGCAAGATGGAGATGTTGCCCCATCACCTTCCTCACCCTTTCCCAGTTCTGTGGGTTTGGGGTTTTTTTTGCTTGGACACAGCCTCCCATGCTTTTCTCCTGTCTCTTCAGCTCCTCCCCTTAAATCCACCCTGTCTTTTGGTCCTGTCTTCTTCTCAGGTTGTCCCTCTGTCTCCTTGACCCTTATCACCAAGGTTGTCATGCATTGAGGTGATCTCCTCATGCCAAATCGAGAGAAAACAGGATATGAGGAAAGAGAACGTGGTCATGGGTGGAATGAGGACTGGGATATGGGGAGATGGGAGAAGGGTGGGGACAAAGGAACCGGCAGACATCTTGCACATCCCAGATTCTCTGTGAAGACAGAGATGTGCAGGGCTGATGTGAACACCCACAGAGTCTGAGCCACAAGCACTCCCACTTCTTCCTAAGCTTCAAGGTCTGACTTTTACACCACCTCCAGTGATGTCCTTGCCCAGGCATGTTGGATAGATCTATCCAAGAAGAAATTTCAGGAGGAGGGTAGAATGGATGAAGGGAAACTTCCAGGGAAATTTTATTTACATCTGTTTGAAGACCCTGAAAAGCCCAGATGGTCCCAGCTGTCCTGGAACAAGAGATGGAAAGAGACAATGGTTTTCTATCTCTTCCATCTCTTCATCTCCAAGGGGAAATCTGACATTTCTGATCCCATCAAGAGCCCATGGTGAGACAGGACGTACATGCAGGTGTCTGATAAGGGTCAGATGAAGAGGATCTCCCATCCCCAGCTCAGCACAGACCAACAAATTGGCAATCTGTAATCTAGCATGTCCAGCGACAGGATAAGGGAAATAGATTTAAATTGAAGGAGAACGGGTTTAGATTGGATCTTGGGAAGAAATTGTTGAGTGCGAGGGTGGCCAGACTCTGGACTAGATTGCCCAGAGAAGCTGTGGCTGCCCCCTCCCTGGAGATGTTCAAGGCCAGGTTGGATGAAGCCTTGAGCAATCTGGGCTGGTTAAGGGTGTCCCTGCCCATGGCAGAGGATTGAGTTAGATGATCTCTAAGGTCCCTTCCAACCTAAGACATTCTATGATTCTACAGGCCTGGCCTAGTAGCAGCTCTCCTTGCCCCAAAGAGAAGTGACACTTGAAATAACAGAAAGGATGGATGTTCCTCAAAGTCTTTGATCTTGTACCACACTAGCATTTGTGTCTTGGGCAAAGCTGGTGCATGCTATGGAGCCTGGGAGGTGACAATGATACTTCTGGCATCACTACATCACTCGGGTTTTCCTCTCTACACAAAACCAGATAGCACGGGGAAGAGGGTCACTGGATGTCCCATTTCTCTCCAGCCTTCCCAGTGCAAACATTGCACAGAGGATCACCCAAGACTCCCTGTCCATGCTTTGCCAGAAGTCCTTGCTCTGAGACCAGAGTGGCTACCAAAAGACCAGTCAGGTAGGTTGGCGATGCCTTTTGCAAGGTGGTCAGCAGAGGGAGCTCAGTGGAAGCCAAGTGCAAACCCTCCTAGTGACATTTTCAACCAGGAATGGGGACAGGAGTTCAGGAAAAGGACTGCAGGACACAGACAGAGACATTCATTTCCAGGAGGCTCTGGAAATTCAAGCTATCTGACTGTGATGGTCTGAATCAGCCTCATTAGTGTGGTCCCTCTTTCAGGATGAGATGCAATATGACAGCTTCATTTTTTATTGGAGAAAAGTTTTTTGATTTCCCCATTGGAAAGAAGGGTGAGATAGGAAGGGAGCAATTAAAGGAATAAGAAGTTTGTTTTAGCCAAAGTCTGACCAACGCATAGAGCTGACTTTACGTCTCCTGAGAGCACTTTAGCACAAGGAGGGAGCAAGGCTGGGGAAGGAGGGAGCAGCTGAAATTTGCCTTTTCCTCTGCTAGAGCCAAAGCAATTTTCTGGCTGGAGTTGGGAAAAGGAAGAAGATTCAATCCCACTTGCATGTAAAGTTTAAGGTCAGTTTTAGCAATATTTTGACATTTCCAGGTTCCCTTGGGATCCTAAGAACAGGAACGCCATAAATGTCGAGACGCAGATATAATTGACCTTAAAATGTATGTGGTGATGTGGCAAATAGCCATCCTTCTCTGTCTACTTTTTCTGGCTTCCAGGTTGCCTTCCATCTCTGCCAGAGGATAGCTGAAATTTAGCATCAAGGAGTTAAATTTAATCCACTGCCCAGGATAATCCATTCAGAACAAAAAGGCAGAAGATGTTACAGAGAAAGGACAAATCTGAGATGAGATCATGCACGGGATCATTCCTGGAAAACCTGTCCTGGCAGTGAGAGAAAGGAAAACTTTCCCAGGAAATTCACATGCATCCAAGGACAGAGTTGGACCCTTGTTTTCAGCTTTGGCTCTAACGACAAAGATGCTTGCCTCCCTGAGAAACCTGCTCTTTGGGCATCAGGGATGAGCAAAGATGGGAAAAAGGCCATTGGGGAAGCCAAAACAGTGCGGGTTTTTAACTGGTGATATTTGGGGACACAGAAAGCTGCAGATTTTTCTCAAAGAGACACGGAAAACTGGAGAAAGCTGAAATTCACTCTTTGGAGCTTTGCATCTCCCCAGTGCAACCTTTCAGGGACCACAAGCCCTGGAAAGTTTCAGACCATGAACCAAAGTTCACCCCCATCCCTGCTCTCTTCGATGGCACCACAGAGCCAACCCTGTGGTGAAAGACCAGAAGTCCCCTCCGTCCTTGGGCTGCGGTTTGAGGGAGGGCAACACCTTCTTGCCAAAGTTGCCTCTTTCTCAAACGCCTCCTGCCTGCCGCCAAGGACCCTGTCCCTTTGCCAAATAGAGTGAGGATGCTAATTGCTCTGCCTGCTAATCTATTCTAATGCATGGTAATAGAAGCCGAGTTTCTGCCCTGATAACTCTCGTGGCTTATGCAGCAGAACGGCAATCCCACCGCCCGCCCGTTATCTCTGTTCCCAGGTGGGCTCCTCCCTCTATCGCAGCAATTGAATAAGCCCACCCCCAGAGCCCCGCGGGATGTGAGTGCGAGGGATTTACTCCTCCATCTCCCGCCCTATAAAGCCAGACACTCTATAAACAGTATCCCTTCCCCCCTGCTTGGGGGGGATTTTATACCCTTCTCCTTCCCTTCACCCCCCTTCCCATGTTTCCTGAGCTGCAGATTATCTTGTCCATGCTAATCTTGCCTGAGGGGCCCTGAGTTGGTCCATCAAATGCAACCTGCTCCTCAGCTTGTGAACAAAGGTTCAGAGGTGGCCCAAAGACCACATCAGCTCATGCATGGCTGGGATGCAGCCACCGACAAGTGATTTTTGTGTACACACGTGTGCCTCTGTAGGCAGATCCCCAATGAGTATTTTGATGGCTCATTCAAGCCTGAGATGAACAGGAGCATTTCACATGCAAATCCCTGGGACCTTGGAGCCTTTGTCCAACAAAGAATTGGAAGTTGTTTGCTGACACAAGGGGAGAAGACTGGAAATGAGGAAGGATGTCTGTGGAAGGTGATGTTGAAATACACTCCTCAGCTGATACTGCTCAGCATTACAGAAAAGCTCTGTTCCTTCCATGATAATCATCTTGTTTAGAGAGACCTCAGAAAGCCCCAACAAGCTCTGCAGCATCAGTCAACAGCCAGGACTGAACAACTCTGGGGTGGGGACTTGGCTCCAGGTGATTCTCAGCCTCAGGCTGCAGGTGATGGTGGCATTTCAACCTGGGCAACTCTGCTTTCATCGTCTTCAGTTTCCAGTGACACTCATGCTATGAAGCTTGGCTGCCCTGATGAGCCCTGACATTTGTTGATTCCCATCCAACCCTGCAAACTCACTTGAAGCAGTGATCAGTAGTGATTACGCTGAAAATGCACAATTCCCTGGAAGAAACCCATTCCCCACTGTAGAAGAAAACTGAAAAAAAAAAAGCCAACACATGTGTTGGGTATCAGATGCTTTCATTCACTTTCCAACCTCCCGCAAGGGTCAAAGACACAAGGAAAGGACATCTCTGAAGCTGCAGGATCTCTGCTATGCTGTCTCTTAAATCACAGCCCTCTGACTCCTTTTTTTGCTAAGCTAACCAGGCTCAGCACAGGCCTGGAAGCTAAAGGCAGAAGGAGAATCTCAGAGCACAAAATCACAAGCAGCAGGCAGAACTGAAGCCAGAGGCAGGCAAGTGAACTGCAGTAGGTCCAGAGCACCGAGGAGGGCCACAAGAAATAAATCACAGGAAACTGCCTAGAACCATCTTTTGCCATCTGCCTGTAAAAGACTGGGCTTCAAATGAAGATGGAAAAAAACCCTGAAGATTCATCTGAAGGCTACCTGTGTAATACAAGCTTCTGTCTCTGAGGAGGCAGTAAAATAACTTTCCCAGCACTGAAATCACTTACAGTCATTTTAAAGAAAATTAAAAAAGAGGAAAGAGAGAGAAAGGGAACAAGGTTGCTAGATAAGGCAAGTAATTAATGAACAAAATTACTTTTCCCAGAGAGCATCCTATCATGGTGCTTCCTATTCATGCTAATAGTATTTGTGAGTGTCTTCCCCAGAACCTGGGTAGATAACACCTACGCTCTCCTGTGCTCCTACATGCTCTCCTTTGGTAGGGCTGATGCAAATAATTTGTTCAAAGGGGCTGGAGTTCTTTGTTCATGGCCTGATCCAGATACCTCAGAATATCATCCCTGAATTTGTTGTGGGAGCTTCTCCTGAGTAACTCCACAGAAACGTATTTGGTCTTTTCCCTGTCACCGGTGGCCCAAATGCTAAATATCTATTGGTGAAGACAATGAGACGTGCCCAGGCCTTCAGGAAGGTAACATTCTGAGTGTGTTGCTCAGAGATAGGAGCTAATCCATATCAGTGGTCCTGAGGCTTCCTCATGAATCACTGACAAGACTGCAGTGAGAGCAAGGAGTCCTGCAAAACAGTTGGGAGAGTTTGGTGCCACTTCAGCCTCTCCTCTGGAAGGACAAACAGGGCAGGAAAACTGCAAACGAGAAGCACAGCGTTTGTGTTGGAGGACGTTGGCAGGGAGATTTGGGGAGCCAAGGGAAGTACACTGTAAGGGGTCACCCACTTATAAGGATACTGAATCACTGCCAGACTCAGCCAGCATGCAGTTTAATTGTTCTTTTGCTTTTAGCATCTGCTGTCCTGACTTGGGGAAGCATAGCAAGAAGAGAAAAACATTTCCCCAGGATAGACTGATTGGGCTTGAACACTGTTTATCAAAATCCTCCACCTCTAGAAGTCCCTTGCCCCAGGCACTTTTACCCAGAAACGTGCAGGGCTAGAGGACGTCACTGAGTTTCTCAGAGTCTCCCTCCCCACTCCTCCTTTTGACCTTCATCAGCATCTTCTTTCTCACGTCACTCTTCAGTTCCTTCTCTTTGCTCCTTCTCTCTGTGTGCATTCATCCATCCATCTGCCCATGTCCCCGAGCAACAGAGCCAACACACAGGGACGTGTGCTGCAGCTCCAGTATTTGCTGCTGGCAGAGATGATTCTTCCCTCCAGGTCCAAACTTCCCCTATGCTTTGCAGCAGTACAATTAGAAGCTCAGAAAACCACGAGGTGGCACAGAGAGAGATACATCGAGTCCTCATTACCACGCAGACCTGGAAAGGGAGTTCTCCAGCTGCCCCGTGGTTCCGCTTGGAGAGGAAAGGCACATTGTGAGGAGAGTTAAGCCTCATCTGGGAAAAAGAAACCAAGGATCCTCTTAACCCAGGCTTGGCTTTCTCAGTGAGATGTGAAATCACTGAGATGGGGTTTGCTGCCTGAAGAAGACAGGCACCCATGCAGTTTCACCAATCCCATCCAGACCATGTCAGAAGCTCCCGATTTATCTCCAGGGTATTCGTCTCTTTGGAGCAAAGCAAAAGCACGCGCTGAGCTGGATGCACAGCCTTCTAAATGTGAATTATCAGAGGTCATAAATAAAGGAGAAAATGTGTTTATATGGTAGTTTTCAGATCCTCACATGACTGATGCACAGCCTTTCGGTCAGAGCTAGAGCTTCCCAACTGCTGAGGTCAGCATTTCACCCCAACTCTGACACAAATAACAATAAGAATCCTACTCAAAGTATGTCTCTTCCTGACTTTCACAGCTCAGCTCCTTCACATTGTGCATTTAGAAAGGGAATGTGGGGGACAGAGTAACAAGAGCAAAAATAGAGCAGGAAGGTTTTTAATCTTAGTCTCACTGCCCTTCTCTGCCCAAACACGCTCCACTCAGGAAGTCAGAGAAAAAGCTCTTCTTAAGGCTCTTCTTTCTGTTAAACACTGAGGGGTGTATCAGGCAGTCTGATCTCCCTCTACAGTGGTTGGCTACCCATCAAGGAGAGCAAGCTGGCTTTGCAGAGAAGATTTGGAGTTAAGCCAGCATCCACCCAGAACCAACCTCTAGGAAACAAAAGGACCAAGACTTCAGACCACCCTAGAAACGATCTTTGCCTCCTCTCTTTGCTGCTTTAAGTATTCAGCCAAAATGAAGTCCTCAGGCATTATTCTCCTAAAACATAAGGAGCTCCTAGTCTGCCCTGGCACAGTTCACTGAGCCTGCCCCTTCTACCACACAGCACAGGAAAGTCTTCCCTGACCTGAGGCTTTGCAAGGGATCTCAGCTAATACTCCAGCCACAAGGAAAAGGCTATCAGCACGTGATGTATGAATTTCCCCTCATCTGTGTGTGTCCAGAAGGGGCGGGTTAAATGCTGAAAAATTGCTGTGATGCTACAAATGACCCCCAGCAAGCTGGGTTACCAGATGCATGGCAATAGAGCCATTTATTATGCATTTTAAGTGTCCATCTCCAATATGTGTTTTCCTAGTTTTCTTCTCTTTAGAAGCATGTAGTTTCTGGAGAAAACTATCATGGTGCCCCTTTCAGGACAATTCTGAGACTCCTGGGTGAGTAGGATAGCCATCTTGCACTGGTGGATGTGCTGGGAGTCACTATGGGAAGACGTGATTTCTTTTGGCTCTGACAGTGCACAGGAATGATACAACACAGGCTGTGAAATGATGGTGTGGATCCAGTGTGGGTATAGAATCATGGAACGATTTGGGTTGGAAGGGACCTCAAAGGTCATCTAGTTGCAGCCCCCCTGCCATGGGCAGGGACACTTCCCATCAGACCATGTTGCTCAAAGTCCTGTCCAACCTGGCCTTGAACACTTCCAGAAACAGGGCGTCCATGACTTCTCTGGATCACTTGTTCCAGTGTCTTGTCACCTTCACAGTAAAGAACTTATTCCTTATATCTAATCTAAATCTATCCTCTTTCAGCTTGAAATCCTTACCCCTGGTCCTATCATCACACATTCTTTTAAACAGTTCCTCCACAGCTTCTCTGTAGTGCTGTTTAAGTACTGGAAGGTGCTATAAGGTCTCCCCTTTAGGAGGCTTCTCTTCTCCAGGCTGAACAGCCCCAACTCACTCAGTGTGTCGTCTTAAGAGAGGTGCTCCAGCCCCCCCTGAGCATCTTAGTGGTCCTCCTCTGGACTCTCTCCAACAGGTCCATGTCCTTCTTATGTTGGGGGCCCCAGAGCAGACACAAAACTGCAGGCTGAGTCTCACAGGAATGGACTAAAGAGAGGGAATCCCCTCCCTTGACCTGTTGGTCACGCTTCTTTTGATACAGACCAGGTGAGTAAGTGGTGAGAAAGGGCTGGGGATATTGAAGGAGATGGAAATTCAAATGCAGTTTCGTGATGTCATCTCTCATGCACGATCCACCCTTATGAAACATTTTCTCCTTACATGATGATGCTAGACTTGAAGTCCTTCAGGATCAACCCTATCAGGTCCAGTCCAGAATCCTGGATTCAAAATAGCCATCTTCTGTGCTGGTGACAGAACTCAGGTTTTCAGTTGTGTCTGGAAGGGAGACAATATTTTGGCACTGCACGCTGAGGGAAAGACCAGGCAGCAGAAACAGAGCCCATCGTGCTTTTTTGTTCTCAGGTAAGTTATAAACTAGGAGAAGGACTCTTTCATGCAGCCTGGTTGGAGCTAGAGTCATGTTGATGCTCTGCATGTAGGGAGCTGCTGGCATAGTAAGGTCTAGGTTACACACGTGTATTGTGAAAGTAAAGGGCAGGTTAGGCAATAGGCTGAAGCCATTAAGCCCCGCTTAACCGATCCTTTTCCAATCTGCACAACTTGCTGAGGGAAAGCAGAAGCCAAGAGATCAACTGGTGGGACAGGCTGTAGCGTGCTCCTCCTCACTCTTCCCTGACACACTGAGACAGCAAAAAAACTTGAGCACTCTGACACAAAGCAAACCCACACTCCCCTTGTCTGGAGGGCTGCCAAGCTCACAATAACCCTTCTGACACTGTGGATGTCTTTGCGTTGGAGGAGGCTTGGACCAGCATTTATCTCATGCAGCAGATGTGTCCTTGGGAGCATGGGTGGGTTGGCAGAGACAGGAGAAAAAGGGTGCTCGATGTAGGCTCCAACCCACCCCTTCCCTTGCCATAGCCATCCCTGCAGCCCAGGTTGTTAAGCGTCATTTGAATCTGGTGCAGCACATGAGGTGAAGGTGTTATTATTCAAGCTACTGGTTCCAATGAGATTATCCAGTCTAATGGAGCAGCTTGCATGGACCTCCTCTAAGCCTGAATTTTCACTGTCAGAGAATCCCCAGTCAACTGGAAAATTAGAAGGAGAAGGGAAGAGGGCGTTGTGCAGGAGAGAAGTGAGAGGATGATTAAGTTCTCTAGAAATTAATTCATAACTAGAGAAATGGAAATAATAACTCCCCAAGCCGATGGACAATCCCCAGCAAACACATTTCAATTTGGAAGCCAGCTTTGCTGCTGTCGCATCGTTTGCTTTCTGGCTCACCCTGCTTCATTGATTTAATTTTCCACAGAAGGTGTTGACTTTGTCCTCGGACTGTGGCTCCTGCTTTCTCCCTGACAAGGCTCGAGCAGTTCAGAGCCCCCCTCACTACCCCTGGCCACCCAACCTGCAGTGTTGGGCAGGTCCAGTGAAGAACATCGGCTGGAAGTGAGGGTAGAGCTGGAGTGGTGCACTGGGGAGGAAACATGAGGAATGGAAAATGAAAAAAGGAAGGAAAGAAAGGAAGGAAGGATCTCACTTTTTACTCCCCTTAATTTTTTTTCCCCACATAAGGGATTTCAACATGTTTAGAAGCTCTTGTGCACACACATTCATGCTTGGTGGAGTTCACAGCCAGCACCAGCCTGTTTCACCTCGACAGCAAAATGTGCACGTCTCTCTGGTATATTGTGATCCCACACACTGTCCAAGGGTAAGACAGGGCTTGGTCAAAGCTTCCAGACTATCAGAGCTGCAAGAAGCAGTTTGTTTGGTGAAGGAACTTCTGAACACACTTGGATATTCAGTTCAGAGGCCAGGACATTATTTAATAGCAGAGCCACATGGAATCATAGAATCATACAATCATTTAGGTTGGAAAAACCTTTAAGATTATCAAGTTCAACCATTATCCTAGCAATGCCAGGTCCACCACTAAACCATGTCCCTGAGCACCACATTTATACATACAGCAACTTTGTCCCCAGTTGTGAGAGCTACCACAGTACGGGATCATAAATGATGTCCTGTGGCCTGACTCCTGACAAAACATGTCCTCAGCCATCAAAAGTGAGATCTGTTGCCCAACATCTACGTGGACGTGAGAAATGAGAAAATCGCAGCGCAGAGCTTTCAGTACTGAGACACTGAACCACGGGTTCAACTGATTGCCAGTCAATGAACAAAGAGGTTGGGGCACGCGAGATGAATTGCAGCAGGGGATGTCAGATCTCCAGCAGTGAGGAGTTTGCTGAGCACAGAGCTCTGCTCAGCTTCTTGGAAGGGTTTGTACACACACGCACACACAGCTGCCCCAAACTGGCCTGGAAATGGGGATGGAGAGAGTTAACAACTGTTTACCTGATTCCCTAGTGCAGCTCAGTAAAATGTTACTGCTTCCCAGAGGCACGAAATATAATTTTGCCTTAAAGGTTAATAGTATTCTACTCACCAAGGAAAGAAACGAGTACTTGAAAAGCTCTTTCATTAGGATCCCAGTCTGCTGCATTTCACATGGGACTGGGGCTCTGGCCACCAAGGGGAGCTGGCCTCTCCCAGCCAAAACCTGCTCTCCCTCTCCTCCCTCCTGCACACCCAGAATCAACAGTTCTATATGCAAGGAAGATCTCTTTCCAGGGCTCCAGAAGCTTCTAGCACCGAATTTAAATTAAAAGCAACGCTCATGACCTTAGGCAAGAGCAAGGGCATTGCTCGTGAAATACAAGTGATATTTCCCTGTGCTTTGTGGGGATTTATTATCCTTATGAACAACAAATGCATCAAAACAGAGAAAAAAAATAAACTAAAAACAAAAACAGAAAAAAAACACCTAATCTTTGTGGCAGGGAGAAAGTTGAGAGTCCTCAGTGATCAGAGGCTGCTCAGAAATTACCGCCCCAAGCAAACGCACTCCTCGCTCAGTGGCTGACCCTCTCCCTTGGCAGGAGTTGGGGGTACTGTGTCCTCCTGCTGCAGAGCAGAGGATACACCTCCAGCTGCCGGGTGGTTGGTGACTGCAAAGATGCTTTGACGAAAAGCCATGACCTTTATGTGCTTTAAGCCTTTCCCACAAGAAGAGGATGCTGGAAAACAAGGCTGCTCCTTGTTTGTCTGAAAATATGCCAGGTGCTGTGACCTGTTTGCTTTCTGCAACCACAGTGGCTTTAGCTCAGCTCTAGCCTCACTGATCAGAGAGTATCTCATCAGGCTCACACCGTCTAGGTCCTCCAGGGGTATGAGTGGCATCTCACAGTGTCTTGCTACTGTCTGTGAAGCCGGGATCAGTATGGGTTGTTCTGATCCCTGGCTGAATTAGACGGTGCGTGCTCTCCCAGGCTGCCTCTGCATGTGAACTGGGGACAACTCTGAAGGACGGTAGGCTCTTGGTGGGTCTCTCTTCAGACTTTCTTCCAAACACAGACTGGCAGGTCAACCGTGGGGACATCAGGCTCACCTGAGTGTCTTCAAGTTCGTGTTTAATTGCCAATGTGTGTCTACAGCACACACAGGACTCAGAGGCCTTCTGCTTCGGTCTTGTTCCTGCCTCCTAAAGCCCTGGTCTGGGCTTAGTCATAAAAGAGGGTGACAGCTGGCCTTTGCCCTGTTGTTAGCAATGGCCATAAAGGCAGAATAGTCACTGAGACAAATATACGACATGGGGCTCTTCTCCAAGCTCTGTGTCTTATAGACTGATGCAGGATGCTATGCCAGCATGGTGTCTCCTGAGCCTCCCAGCAGATCCATCACCTCCCCCAGCAGCTTAGGAGAGGATGCGAGCCACAAAAGGCAGCAGAAAGCTAATCCATTTGCTATATAAAGCAGCCAATAATATGCAGGACATTTCCTATTAACCACCACACGTCCAGACAATTACTCTGATTGATTCCAATCAGGTTTTACACCACGCTTTATCCATCAGCACAAAGCTTCACTGCCTGTTAATATCACGGGGCAAACCGTTCTTAATGGAGGCTGCCAAACAGCATAGTGTCAGCATTAGCAGTCACAAGAATTGATGAAGTAAATGCAGCGTTGGTATGGCTGGAGTTTTACAATGTCTATATGGAAAGTGCAATAAAAAAAAAATCTATTAGAGCATCCACACAACAGCAAGCTCACCAATAACCCTCCCCGTGTTCTGAATGAATTTCTAATCTGATGGGGACAACTGAAGAGATACCTTGAGATAGACATCTTCTACAACCAGGATTAATAATAATGCATGATACTAAAGTGATGGATGGAGGGATGGAGGGACGAGGGGATTGACAGATAGATAGATAACAAAAACAGAAGGTAGATAGATAGATAGATAGATAGATGGATAGATAGATAGATGATAGATAGATAGATAGATAGACAGAAGATGCATTTCATGCCCTGCCTGCCTTTCAGCTGGGACTGGGAATATTTCCCCCTCTCTCAGCTTGAGCAGAAAGCCTGTCATCTTTGTAGTTGTTCTTTTTAAAATGTTTGCAATAGGCACAGTGATCAAAAAAGGAGTCCATTGAATGTACAAAACAGGATTCTCCATGACAATTAGAGACATTAATCAACTGTTAACTTCTCAAGACAGAGGTGAAAATTATTTTTGCCTCTGTTTCCTGGCTTGACGCAAAAAAAAAAAGTCATTGTGCAGCAGAGAATAAGGGTGCACAAGGAGGATGCTGTGAGGCGGGAGCAGCAAGAACAACTGAACTTGTAACAGCCATAAAGAGGCTGTGACACCAGATACACCACAGGTCATGAAGGAAAGAAAGATGAGTATGGAGAAGAAATGATCCACAGAGCTCCCGTTTGTGCTAAAGCATGTGGATATGAGTTTAGACAGCCCTTGAATATAGTTAATGAGAGATGTGTGTAAATATGCACACAATATATACACAGACACCTTATCTAGCTAACCAGAGAAAAGAGAATAAAACCACAACCCCTAGTACTGAAACAAGCCTCCACTGAAGTAAGTGAGAAAGTTCCTGTGGAGGACTCTGCAGGTAAGAGCAGCTGGGACCTCCTTCCAGAGGGAGGAGATGGCCAAGCACTTCCAACAACCACTGCTGAAGATACTGGAGTCCTTTGAATCCCAGTGAACACAGCCACTATCTCTCCCCAGGAAACCAGTAAGCTAGTGACACAATAGGTCTAGCCCAAAAAGTTTTGGCTATAAATGACAGCTCCACCACCAGTGGACACCCCTTATTCAGCCAAAAACTCTGAAATTGGGACATATGTCCATGTGATTCCCTCTCTTCTGTGTATGTTTTCAAGAACATTCTAAAGACTTTTTTCCAGTCCTCTCTTACATGCCTTATTGACGTGTTTCTGCCTCTTCTATTAGGAAGAGTACTCCACAAGCAAATGAATCCCCATGTCAGGGATTTCCCTGCTGGCAGTCTCAGGTGACAGGTTATTGCCAGTTCACTTCCAATGAGCCACACTGCAGTATTCCTGTCCCACACTAACCCCCCATCCACTAACCTGTTACTTGCTTTACCTGCAATATGCAGATTTAGCTATTTTGGCTGTAACGATGGCATGTGCTTGCATGCACAGCCTGCTGTTAAATAGACTTTATTCAGACTCATAGGCAAATGACTAGCAGCTGAGGAGCTTTTCAGTCCTATGGCTGAATGGGTGATGGTATGGATTAAAATCTTGCCAGCACTAAATCTTCTTGTATTTTCAGTTCATGAGAATTACAAATTACCAGCACTACTGTGAACTAGACCTTGATCTCCAGTGGATGCTTGTGATCACCTTTAGAAACTGTCTTCCTCTAACATCAACTTTCTGATTATTTTTGTTCACCCGACTTGATCAGTTTTCCCTATTTTTTTTCCTTTCTTTCCTAATAGGAGAAAAAAACCCACACTTCCAAAGTACTATCAATAGCACATATGTAAAAAACTTTGACCAGAGCCCTGGGTTATTTTATCAGATGTCGAGGAGAAAAAGGAATGGCAAACAGCCCAGAGCACTGTTCAGAAGACCTGGTTGAGCTTATTAATTTGAACACCTGGCATTGGCTGTCTTGTGCAGTAAGGTCCATAATATGGATTCCAAATAATTAGACGAAAGTCACAGGCAGGTACAGACCTTCTGCCTTCACTGAAGCAGCCAGCTCAGGCACACCAGGTGGGAGATGCTGACCTCAGATATATGCGGATTCCTTTTTTCTAGTCAATGATTCACTATTTAATTAAAGTATGTGCAGCATTGTTGGTGGTGCTCTAAAGAAACATATAGTTTATAGTTCATAGTTCATAGAATGGCCTAGGCTGGAAGGGACCTTAGAGACCATTTAATCCAACCTCCCTGTCATGGGCATCAGTTGGACACGCACTTTGAGAGGAAGCAAATCCCTATTCCCACCCAGCAATACCTGCAAATAGCCCCTGAAACACAAATTTTATTTCATGTGCTTCTGTACTGTTTCCTATGATCTCACGGGCACACTGATGTTTAAAGCAAAGAATTAGGGATTTTCTCCCTGGCCTTGCAGAGAAAGAAATGGATGAAGTTGGAAGAGCAGCCAGACACAGATCCTAGGTCCTTCCCCAGGCACAAGACACATATGCTGCAAAATTCAGCGTGGAAATCTCTACATCTAATGAGTGATAGTGTCAGTTTGCAATGACACATATACAGACCTGGGTGGAGGCAGGGTAGAGAGAGTCAGAGAGCTTCAAATATCTTCAAATACTTAACTCCTTTGCAGCAATAATTGTGGTGCACATTGAGAAACACACTCCAGGTAGGTAGCTTTCCTTGTAACACAGGGTGAAAATCTGTGCTGTTCATTGCAGGGACTGTAGGGTGCTGGGTTATGCCCACAGTCAGTGTCTACATCTATCGTGCCACCAAGTTGTTTGTTTTTTTTCTTCCAGCTTTCCTCCATCCCTTCAGATACAGCTCAATCTCCCTTTGTGTTTACTTTATAGATTTTTTTCCTCACTTTCACACTCAAATCATTAGCAATTATCACATGCAAAGAAAGGGGATCCTTAGTACCAAGAAGTCGATGTCTGGAGGTAGCTGTGAAAGAAGAGAATGCAGCAGCAAGTCAGATCCCTCCTTGGCACAAGACACTTATCTTGTTAAAATAACTCTTCCTCTATTCTGACCAGAATGGATGAACACCAATTCAACCAGTCTATCCATCCCAGAGCTCACAATGGGCACAGCTCTTGCAAGGTGAGATGCGCTAGTGCCTGTATTTAGGTGTTTCTCAAATCTAGGAGGAAATAATCTGCAGCTCCAGAAGGTTCCATGCAGTAATTCCCAGAAGATCGCATGTAGCTCAGGAATTTCTACACCCTTCTATCTCTCACAACCTTGTCACAATGACTGGCAGGTTGGATTTTAGACCAGCTTGGGGCTGTGACATTGACACACCTCGCGCTGGAATTGTTTAGATGAACCAATGAAATTGTCATTCAAAATCCATCACACATCCAGAGGAAATCCATAAATCCAGCACTTGTCCTCCCGGTATGCCTGGAGGAACTAAAACTTTTGAGCCAGCATTTTTCAGAATGTAGAACCTGAGATCTACAGGAAACATCACTTGCCCATCGTGCCTCAGTAGCAGAGTTTTAAAAGGAAACCAGGAATCCTGATGCCTGGTCCCGAGGGAAAACATCACTTCATAATAGGCTCACCATGACAACACCGATACAAGCTTCATCAGCTGAAATCAAAGGCAAGAAAACAAAGGACGAGATGGAGGGAGACAGCAAAAATGACTGACTTGAGATGAGCTGAGCACACATTTTAATGAGTATTTGGACTCCCTGCTGTTGCTGGTGAAAAGCTTCTGCAACGATCTTGGCTTCCCCTTCATGCAGGTACTGAGCCAAACAAACACAATTCAGCCTGGTGCTGGACAGCTGTCCAGCAAAACCCACAGCTGGTGAGAGGGAGATGGAGCTTCTGATCAGGACCACGGGGTGGCTGAATGGAAGAGAAATCCCTGCTCCAGGCAGCATGGGACAATTTCCAAACATCATCTTGCTGCCATATCATGCCCAAAGAGCCAAACCAGCCAACCATGCCAACCTCAGAGCCAAAGCCAACTCCAAGGCACGCTGGGCACATTGGAGAGCAGTTTAGTGACTACACATCTGCAAAGGACTTCCAGACATATCCTGGCTGGAAGGGCATGGCAAAGATACTCATCACACTCTACATCGGCTGCACTGTGATCACTCGGATTTGCGCTAGCAAGGCCAGAGATCCGGGAGCCTTTATTTAAGAGACGTACAAACTGATGCTTGAAAATGCAGAAACAGAGAAATGGCTGTGACAACTCAGCCCAAATATCCATACAGTCATTCTGACTCCAATAGCAGATACTCGGGTGGAAAAAATAATAAAAAAGAGATTACAGAATGAAACTTTTCCCGGTTTAAACTCCCAGCTTTCAGCAAGAAATGTCTGGGGACTGCCTGACCTGGAGCCTGCAGTGATGTCATTGTATTGAACAGCTCTCAACAGATCTTTCTTTCATTAATTTGTCTAATTGCTTTCCAGACAGTTACATTTCTGGCCTCTGTAATGTGCTTCACAATGTCGCACAGATGAATGATACGTTATATGAAAATGTCCTTTCTTCTGTTTGTTTTAATATTCCGCTTGATAATCTCATATAAAGTTCCCTAGATCTTGTGTTATGAGAAATGGTGAGTAATCATCCCCTATTCACTTTCTTCATTACACTCATGATTGTCTGGATGCATTATAGCCCTCTCAGTCATCTCTCTTTTAAGATGAAAATTGCCAAGTCATACAATCTCTCCTTGTATAAAGATCGTTAGAAACCCGTGTTCCTGCTTCCCACACTTCCCACAGCCTCCCTGGGTCGACTATTTTAACTCTACGTGATCAAAAGTAGCCGGTGTACGCAGCCTGGGAGAGCAACAGAGATCACCACAGAACGATAGTCTCTGTTGATCACTGAATCACAGAATTGCTGAGGCTGGCAAAGCCCTCTGAGATCATCAAGTCCAGCCCATGATCCAACACCCCGACATGGGCCAGACCAGGGCACCAAGTGCCACATCCAGCCTCTCTTTAAACCCCTA
>NW_009718737.1:5626-29828 GCF_000703405.1 Apaloderma vittatum | reverse complement strand
AGCCCCCTCTCCATGAGGAAGGGCTGCCTGAGACCCAACTTAAACCTCCCCTGATGCAGTTTCAGGCCGTGCCCTCTCGTCCTGTCACTGGGTGCCTGGGAGAAGAGGCCGACCCCACCTGATTGCAACATCCCTGCAGGGAGTTGCAGAGAGTGATGAGGTCCCCCCTGAGTCTCCTCCAGCTGAATCCCCCCAGTTCCCTCAGCCTCTCCTCCCAGGACTTTCCCTCCAGTCCCTTCCCCAGCCTCGTTGCTCTCCTCTGGACCCACTCCAGCCCCTCCAGATCTCTCTTGCCTTGAGGGGCCCAGACCTGCACACAGGGCTCGAGAGGAGGTCTCACCAGGGCTGAGCACAGGGGCAGAATCACACCCCTAAATGCTCTCTCCATCCATTTCCAAAACCTGCTTCATGTTTTCCGTATTGTCTGAGGTTTGTGGAGAACCACCCAGGCTGACTTCACCACCTGCTTTGCTCCAGCTGGCCACCGAACACCTCGAGGCAGAGCTGTCTGCTTCCTCGGTCGGTCAGCCCTGCACACCTCAGCCCCCAGCTATGCTTTGTTACCCTGACCCTCAGGTTTGTATACTCCTTCTACAACTCCTTGCAGACTTTTTGATATTTGACAACCCTGGAAAACCCTCTGTCACCTTTTTCTCCTTCGCTCTTTACCCTTTAACTCGCTTCTAAGTACAATAGAAACATATAGAATCATAGAATCATAGAATCATAGAATCACAGAATCATAGAATCATAGAATCATAGAATGGCCTAAGCTGGAAGGGACCTTAGAGATCATTTAATCCAACCTCCCTGTCATGGACAAGGATGCCACCTCTCAACTAGACCAGGCAAACATGGGGACCGAACAGGAATCGAACCCGCGACCTTAACGTTGCTAGCGCTATGCTCAACTGACATAGTCCCATGGGACCCCTCCTGGGTATTCCCTCCCCCTCATCATAACCCTTTATTCCTGTTCTTTATTTCCCATCTTTGAACTGGTTACTAATCTATCAGAAGACTCTTCTTCCCATCCCATGACAGCATAGTTTAAATTCTTCTCTGTGGGAAAAGCATTAATTCCTCTGTATTAACCGCATCATCCATATCACGTGGACTTTGATTTATTTAAAGAACAATAAATGACTTGTGACACCCCCCTCACCCCCCCACAAGCATGTCATATGCTTTTTTGTCAATCTATTCTTAATCATGGTTCAGCCAAAGTAACAGGTTAAAAAAGTCAGATTTCTGGATTCTAGTTCTTGAACCCTTCATGAGTCCAATTTAAAAAAACCCTTTCATTACTCCAGAATCAAGGCCGGTATAAGTAACGAGGTGTACAACAGATTTAATAACATAGCTATTTCATATGAGAGTTTTTTAAGATCTTTCAGTGAATATCACTTACGAAAGTGCATAAGCACTACAAGCATTTTTTTGATAAACCTTTAACGGCAGACACTTCAGACAGCTTGTGCCCTTGAGAAAGTAAACTTCCAGGGGAACCTTGTTACACTTTAATAATTCATTTTTATGAGATTAGCAGTGTGTTTCCTATCTAGGCTGCCTTACAATTGTTTTGCAACTCATACGACAGAGTTAGTGATCTCTTCATTATTTTTTCCTTTGAGTCCAGCTTCTAGTTTCGAATAGTGTCTCTTTACCTTGCTGTTTAAGCAGGTATTTTTAAGTGGTTTTATTTCATTCCCTCTTACCACCTTTCAGGTTTTTTTTTTTCACAGTTCATATAACTTCCCAATAAGCCTCTAATATCATGTCTTTACACAGGCTTCAGGATACCGTGAAGCACTGTAAAGCTGCTCCTTTTAACAAGCTTCTCATTTTTGTGTTGTTTCCACTTCAAAGGTGAACTTCACTGTAATTTTCATTTATTTTACTTTGCATCTACAGGACACTGTATTTGAGTACCATACGGTCACTCTTACAGAGCAATGCATTAATAGTTCTGCCTTGCAGCACGTCCTGTAAGTAAATCCTAAAAGTAAATCCAGGCTTGTTTCTCTTTTAGGGGGTTTACAGGTACAAGCTCCAAGTGCTGTGACATTTGCTTGCTGCATACGAGGCCACTTGAAGTCTCTCATTACAGCATTTTCTGCCCTCCCAACCTTTTGGATTTCTCTCAGCATGTCACAGTCACTTTCACCATCTTCAAGTGGTCAATAAACCAGCCTTAACACCATTCCCTTCCTGTCCCCAGGGATACCTTGTCACTCGTGCACAGATTGACCCTATTTTCTTTCTCTGATTTTACATTTTCTTTAACATAAAAGCCTTTCTTGAACCGACTTTGGCCTCTTCTATTGTTCCTGTGTGATTTATGCCACAGATGAGCTTGCTTCTATTAAGGTTTTGGGCTGTGTATCCTATTAGCATATTCACTGAAAGCAGGCTACTAGCATGTGTACAGAAATAAGTATATATTTAATTTTGTCTAACTGCCTATTTTCATGTGTCCTTATTAAAAGGAGCATTTGTTGGGACTGATTTTTGCTGATTCTCACTCAAATTTTATGAAGGTGAAGTCTAAATACTTTTCAAGGATAAAGGCATATTACGACTTCACCCTTAGACAATGAGTTTCAACCTTCAAAACCTCTTTTTCACCTAATTTTTATTTAATTGGCAAGAGCCATATTCCTTCCTGTGTTGGCTCCTGTTCTTTGAAATGGTTTCGTTATTCCTCATAAACTTTTCCTACTCTGTATTCTTAACTATGCATTCAAACACCATCTCTGTGCCTGCTTTTACATTTGAGAAAATGCTTCTGTGAAAGTCCTGATTTTTAGCCTGTTATCTTAACAGCTTGTGTCTTTCCTCCAGGATTTTCCTCCTTCTGTCTCCTTGCAACTGGGAGCTGTGGCAACATCCCATTAGTATATTAAACAATACTAGGAAACATTCCCTGATCCTGAGGCCAAATGACATGGTCTGATCACATTCGTGCTATTAAACTCTATTAACTTCCAAAACACCTAGTGGAAATCCTCCCTGACCCCTTTAATTCCCAAACATGTCCAGGAATTGTTTGAAGGAGCGATAGCTGGCCCAAGCAAAACTACATTCTAATAACTTTGCCGCACGAAGAGCTATCTTCCAGTGCTTACTAACATTACTTGGAGTTGTTTTATTTATTGCTACAAATATACATTATATGGACCAGGAGCCCGGGTGATTTGTATTATTTTCCCTCAGAATAGTGTCTATGGAAGCTTTTGTTGAATGATGACCTTCAATGGTTCCATGGGGCTTTGAGCAACCTGGTCTAGTGGGCGGTCGCCCTGCCTATGGTGGGGGAGTTGGAACAAGATGGTCTTTAAGGTCTCTTCCAACCCAAACCATTCTATGTTTCTATGATTTCTCCTGCTGGAGTCTCTCTGGATGTCCCATGGGACCTGCCATGTCTGTACCTTGCAGGAAAATCCCTGATCATTCCTCAGTGTCCTCAGAATCACAGCTACGTGGTTACCTGCTGACCAAATCTTCCAGCTTGTTCCTCTCTGTCACCTGTGATCTCTGCCCATGAAGACACATCCTTGGTGCAAGGGGCCGCAATGGTAACATCTAAAGGGAGATCTTATTTATCTGGTTCTTCATTCTTCCTCCAGCTCTTAACCCCATGCTATAATATGTTCCTACTTCTTAAATTTGTCATAAGGGAGCATTTTTTTCCCTCTAACCTGATGGAGGGATTGCTCTATCATGTTGCTATAAGTTTCATCAGCAAATTTCCCTGTTACCTCAAGTCATTCCAATCGACCACCTTGATCCTAGACCCCAACACCTCTTCCTAAAGACCAAGAGCTGCCAATACCATTTGCACCTACATAACACCCATCCATGGGGCAAAAGCTGATTGCATGCCATAACAAAAAGCCCCCCTCTCATTCTGGAGACTTAGTGAACTATCAGGTTTGTGATACCAACTGGAAAATCTGAGATGTAGATATAGTAGGGGTGGGATTCAAATGGTAGATTGAGATTCTTAAACTTATATGTCAATCTTTAGGTGTGTGAGCTGGCATCTGAGCTCCCTGGACATGAGATTTAGTGGGTAAAGTCACCAGACCCCACAGAACTGATGCAGCTGCTCTAACGTTATGGCTTTATTCAGCTGACCACATATAAGGTGTCCAATACAACCACACCAGGATGGCAACTGTGACATAAGACCTATGGAGGATTTGGTCAAAGCAAACAGAAAGACCACCAAATATCTGTGTTTTGGTAACTGATTGGAGCCTCATGTCTACTTCAGAGTGAGTTGCATCTCACTTTAGACTCCACTGAGTGCACTGATGAGGAGCAGGGTTTCCTTGGACTATGATGGATTCTCAGCACCCAGGTCATATGGACACACTTGGCAGGTCACAGCCAGAGTCCTAAGGAGAGCTGAGAAAGGACTCTAGCTGTCTCAGACACAATGCACAGAGGTGGAAAGGACCGTCTGATCCACTCGGTTATTCTGCAGGCAACCCCTCCATAGCAGCTTATACAGAAATATTATCAAGCTTTATCATAAAACCAGCTGTATGTTTAGCACTCACAAATCCCAGTGGAAGATTACCTCATTACTCCCAGCCAGAAACCTTCTTCTGCCTTACACACTAAATGCCCAGTTTATGTCCATTCCCTCTTGGGCCAAGACTACCCACATATTAAACATCCCTGCTCTTTCATAGGCATTTAATCCCTCAATCCATGCAATAAGGGGTCTTGCCTCTGTCTGCCTTTTTTTTTCTAGACTCACTGAGACCCAGGCCAGTCTCGTCTCACCCAAACAGCTCTGCTTGCCCTTCCGAAAGCCTGTCCTATTTCTTTTTTTTTTTTTTTCCCAACGCAGGCAGAAGAGTTACAGTGTTCCAGTCGGTTACCTTAAGCAAAAGAAACTCCATAGCATTAACTTAGCAAAATCTAAATCAAGTCAACAGGGAAAGACATTTCATCCATGTTTCTGTACTACAGTCTGTCTGTCTACCAAAGCAATGACCCTGTGTCTGCTCCAGGTTCCCAATGTAACCCTGATCAGATTTTCTGCTCTACTTTTGTTCACACTGTTGGAAAAAACGGAGTGAGTTAACAGGAGGGACAGCAAATTCCCATCTACTTTCTGAGAGGTGTTTCATCTGGAAATGAGAAGACAGAGACAAGTTGCTATTTCAGGTGTCTAAAAATATGTTATAACACTGCTTAGCCTTAATTTTGGGGTTCAGAAAGCTATTTATTTTTTGTTTCTTTATATTATGTTAATAATGTCAAGATCATATCAGAGGAGCTTTGTACTCCCATAAAGCTCCAGAGTGTAATGTTTAATAGCATTAATTTATTTTACTATAGCTCATTCTATGCATGTTTTCACTATTAAGGTTTGCATGAGTTTATTTTTGTTCGCTTGTTTTTTACTAATGGTAAAATCCCTGAACATCCAGACAGATTGAAAAGTCGAAGTATTTACTTCTCTTAGTTTTTAGTTTGGGAATGGGGGTAGTGGGGAAGGCTGTCTTCTTCAGCTCACCCCAATTGATAGTGAATTAAATATAACTGGACTGATGTGCTCCTAAGCAGTTCAAGAGGCAGCCAAATGATATTTTGTCCGTTGGCCAGATGAGCTTTTGCAACGGATTTTCTCTCCTTCCTTTCTCATCAACCCCTCCAGGACCTCCATTAGGGAATCCTAAAGGTTGTTTATTTTGCTTTTGTTCCTTGAAAGCATAGAGGGCAACAGAGAGCAGAGACGGTTGCCCTAACAGTACTAGAGAGAATTAAGTCCCTACCACGCAGAAAATGACATTCATATCTAGGTATACTGACTCTCTACTCAGAAAGACTGTAGAACTCAGATCCATACCTGAAAACATAATTTATAAGACAACAGGATTAAGATGGAAAAATCATTCTACTTTCTGAGTTAATCATGCACTCAGTTACTCGTAAACTTGTTTGCAGGATTGGGACTGGGTGAAAATGAGGAAGGGATCAGACTGATTTGCAGTTTCTTTTCTTCCTGAGAAGTGCACAGAGCTCTTGGCAAGCATCCTGACATACTCCTACCATTGTTAACAGGTTGGCTTTTTAGAGCAGTTGGGTGGAAGAGGGCCAGGGAAGCCTGCAAGGAGTGGAGAAAAGCCACATCCCAGTGGTGGCTTTGACAGAGATGCTCCTGTCTGATAGCACCTTATCAGGCCAGACAAACTCTAAGAGACAAGGAACAGACTGAATAGGAAAGTGTTATCTGACCTGAAATTCTGCCCCCTTGCCCTGTACAAAATAATCTAGTGCTCATTCAGCAGAGCTGGCTGGAAAACATGTCCCTTCCAAGCAGGCAGGACGTGTCTGGCTGCCTACATCCAGCTCCTGGGGTGCCAAGGGAAAGGGCAGCTCATGGGAACTCTTGTCTCTCTGCTGCAGCCGAGAAAGCCTGCAGACAAATCTTGCACGCCTTGGTAGTGAAAGTCTGGGTCTGTAACAAAATAAAAGGAGTCTGGCTTTCTTCTGGTCACGTCCCCACACCAGCCCTGAGCAATGAGACCCCTGTTAATACAAATGAGAGAATAAAGAGGACTCACTTCTGCCATCCTCCCCTGACCTAGGAATCAAGCAGAGATGGAAGAAGGAGAGACATATAACAAAAATCCCCCCTTCACCCCTTCCCCTCCCCCAAAAAATATGCACTTAGCATCTGCACCAAGGTAACACGGCAGAAGCCTTCCAGGCATGGGTGAGTTAGATTGAGATTATTTTCTTAACATATCTCAATTAAAATGTAGATCTCCTTTACTGCCTGGGGCTGGAGGGGCAGGAGGCATTGGGAATGAGATAGAGGAGGGAGAAGAAAGACACAGAGGCCTTTGCTTCATTCCTCTTTGTCCTCCCTGTTTTAACCCTTCTGGCACTACTTCCAAATCACAGGGTGATTTAGGTAGGTTTACTGGGTTAAGCAAGGAACTACACATGTGTTTGCAGCTTACCATGACTGCTAAAGCTCCTTCTGCTTCTATTAAATCCAAAATTTACTCAGCTACTGGTGAGATGTAATTATTATCGTCATGCTTTGCAGTCAGTACTAGCTGCGTGTCTGCAGGCGTCAAGTCCAGCTCTCTACAGGACTTCTGTGAGCTGCTCGTCATTCAAAGCTCTTTAAAGCTTTGGACCTCACAGCCATCTGTGAGGTGAGGAACTGTTACTCCTCTCCTAAAACCAAGGGGCTAAACCACAGGGAAATTAAGGTTTGGAGTCATTGTAAGTTTGACATTGTTGTCGTTTGGGTTTCCCCAATAGCTACTAAAAGAAACTGGCACTTCCAGAGGGAAATTCCCACCACTGCCTTCAACACCTCAGGGTTACAGTGAGCATGTTCAGAAAAAGTCCCTCTCTGCTCTGGCTGCTGAGACAAGAAATGAAGTAGTGGATGAGATAAATCCAGCCCTAAGTAACTTGTCTAAAACCAGGTAAGGTATTTACAGCAGAGCAGGGAAATTAAAACTGCTTTCTCTTGCTTAAGGAAAATTCTGTAACCAGAATCATGACAGCACCCCTTTATAAATGTAGCAAGGGGTCCAGAACTTGCTCTTCCCAGTCAGAAACTGTCTCAGATCTTTTTTTCCAACAGTGTCTCTGACCTTCAGCCCACAACAGTTCCCACTTCCTCATGTTATTCACAGTCCCTCAAATCCCTTTAGCCAGGTTAGGTGGAATCATCCTCCATCTCCTCCACTATCTACCAGCAGACCCTTCAACATTTCTGCTCCTCCTCAGCGTATTCCTCTGCTCCCAACTTTCTCTTTAGTGTTTGTCACAAGACAATCAACAAAAAAAAAACTTGCTAATTGCTGGTGCAACTTTCTAGGCAGGGAAGTAGACAGTAGAGGAAAATAATCAGAAAGCTGCCTTTCCATCCATGAGCAAGGGCTGGTAATGTTGGCTGGACTAGATGATCCTTTGAGGTCCCTTCCAAGCCCTAATACTCTGTGATTCTGTGACTACAAGATACAGCCATGCCTGCTTGTAGTGGGGCTGTCCCATGTCCTTAAAAAGCATAAAGAAGCCCATAGCCAGTGGCAAAAGAAGAAATTCACAGTGAACATGTTGGTTCTTCGCCATGAATCTGCCTTCCTAGGCAGGAGGACAGCAAGAAAACATGTTTTCTTTGGATATCCTGGTTTCTTGCATTCAGCCATTAGCCACTCCAGTCTAGCTCTGCCTCCAGGGATGAGACTCTATTAAAAATGTATCCCTTAATCTGGCAGAAACTAATTTAATTCAATCTATTGGAACAGGAGGCAAGAAATGCTGTTTCATGTCCAGATCTGCCACTCATCTCTCATATAACCACAGCCCTGGCAATGTGATGGTTTTCCCTGCTCTCCTCTGCATCCTCCTGACACTCAGGGCTTGGTCTTCACTACTGCGGCAATTGAGGGGTTCATCTGCAAGACATTTTACTTGAATGTCATGCTGTATGTGAGGGAGGGACTTCTATATCTCCCTACAAGGCGAGAGATCAAGCTGTTATCTGGCTCCTGCAATTCATGGAGTTAAACCATCTGCGTCTACCTTGGTAGATAGTTCCTGCTGTTGATGGTCTGCTATTCAAAAGCTGCTGAAAGACATATCTGAAGTGGGAAATGATGGAAGACAAGATGTTCAAGAACACAAAACTGTGAGTTGTGCAGATCCACTCACCAAACAAAAGAACTACGCATGTTGCTGTGGACAGGAGGAAGAGATTATGCTTGTATCAAAGCAAGGAGGAAGCCGCAAAAAATTTTAAAAAGTCCCACAGCAGAGTAAGATAATTAGCATCAACCTCAGATGGTCCTGTGAACTCACACAAACTACCTCTAGGACCACAGAACTATATGAAAGGGAAATAAAATCTCCCTGGTAGAGAAAACAACTGGGAAAGGATCTACTTCTGCACCTCCTCATCCTCCCCCACACCCAATCTCTATTCCCTTCTGAAACCTGTCACAGGTCGAGGATGATGAAATGTCACAGAAGCAATGGTGGAAGTGGAAGGCAGATGTCCCTTCACCCTGGGGAGAGCTCGTTTAGTGTGCCATTTTCCCTCATTGGCTGCAGAGGCACCGGGGAACATCATACAGCAAAATCCCCTACAAGCAGCCGAGCAACTGAGACAGAATTTCAACAACCATCCACATATCATGACACTCACTGAGTGACACAGCCTTGCAGAAAATGCTGCCCCTGCTTTATTGAAAATTAGGACCTTGGAGGACTTTAAAATTCGTGGGAGGAGTGAGACTGGTCAAGCTGCAAAACCCAGCCTAGGGTTTGGCGGCCCTGAGAGTGTGTGAGCAGAAGACACCCCATGCTGGAGTCGGCCTCTATTTTGTAACCCACATACAGGGGTCTAAAGTCACCTGAGATGTCCTCAGCCCCCCAGCTGGTCCCCATCTTATCGTCCAGAGGAAATGGGTCTCTAGTAAACTCTTTATCATATTTGCCAGCCCCAGGTGAACATCTCAGATACCCCAGGGACTCCACTGAGATGCCAAAGGTGTGTCCCCTGTCAGGGAACCAGCATAGAGGAGGTCCTCTAGAAGACCCCCAGGTATAACTGAGCACTGTTCTGCTTTTCTCATTGCATGTCCTAGCACGATACACACCTCCTAGCCCATGGCAGGCCGTGTGCTGTATTTTACGTCAGAGAAGAAGAAACCCCACATATCTTTCTCTGCAAAGGCTGAACTTTCTGCAACGCTAAACCTGAGTTGCTAATGTTGACAAATCCCAAGTAGGACAACTAACTCACAGGGCTGCGTCAGGAGAAAGCTTCTGCTGGAACCCACTGCACAAACTAATTATCTTCCCACCCCTCCTCGCTGCCCTCTAGCAAAATAAGCTAATCAAGGAAGAAGGTTGTTATCAAAACACATTTACCACACGCCTGCGTCTTATGGTCCGCAGTGCCCAGTGCTCTCCTCAAGTTGCCTCAGGCAGCCACGGCCACTGAGATAATCAACCTGTGAAGGGCACAGCTCTGCCCTACACTGCTAGGGAGACTGAAGCAGCAAAAGTGCTCCCAAGAGGGACATGATGGCATCTGAGGAATAGAAGGACATCGGTGGTGCTGGACGCACAACGTGCAGGTCCAGCGATGGGACAGCTCTCTAGGGCTGGTGATTGGCTCTTCCACTCAAAGATACAGGACTGATTCAAAGTGGTTTATTCAAAGTTGTTGCCCATCTCTAGTGAAACGGGATTCCCAGGAGCCTCTGTTTCATTCGGGGCTTTATCACCATCAGTAGACACGCTCCCTGTCCCAAGAATTTCCTCCTGCTCTCAGGGCTAAAAGCCCTGATCCCATTTCAAAAGGCCATTGCAGAGCTGTCACATTTGGGGCTATTTCCTCTGCTCCAAAGGAGAGGCAACGCCTAGGTGTGAAATGATGGGTACTTTGGCTATACCTCAGCAGACAGATTAAAGATTATCTAGGCTCAGTGCAGAATGCTTAATGGGCCAGTGTCATGCCATGGAGCCCCCCTGCTGCGTGCTCCCCTCCGTGCGAAGGCTGAAATGCCGTCTCCAGTTTCGATAACTACCTGAGAAGAAGTGGAAATCACTCTGTGCCAAGGCCAATTGCAGGAAGACGACTCCACTTTCCTTTGCTATCAGATGGAAGAGGTTCACAGGCCATGTGGAAGGCTGCCTGAGCACCCAGGGTGAGCGGGAAGGAGTCACAGCAAGCACTGTTTGAAGACAAGACATCTAGACAGCTGGTTCACTCCTCCCTTTGCCACCATTGACTGGCAGTGCTAACACCGACAAATGATTGGAGACTTTAAAACCAAGTGAAAGATTTCAGATGTCCTGCAATTGCTTTTTTCTTCCAGCATTTACATTTTTCTCTCCTTCATGTACCAACAGCACATATCTGGAAACCTCCTGTTTCCAAGGCAAAGCAGGATTTGCGCTGGGAAATATTTATTCTTCATGTTGCTGATCCACCTTTAGGAAGGTTAGAAAAATTATCATGTAACTTGAACACCTAGAGGGTCTCACAGGTATTTGAAGGCATCAAGACCCATGGCAAGATAATGTTAAGGTAGGAAAGGATACAGAAAACTTTGCCTTTGAGAAAAGGTCCCAAACATGAGTGCAAAGGCTTTTTCATCATGTCCGACAAATGTAAAAACACCTTCAAATTTCTCACTTACTGAAGGGACTCCGGTTTGCACCTTGGAACATTACAACATGGCAAGTACAAAGGAAGGACAACTGAGGCCCTACTTTCTCGTGGTGGAAGGCGAGGGTTTATAGGAACACAAGCCCCTGCAAGAACCAGTAAATCATTCTTTTCTCACTATCTGTTAGAGCCGAGAGTGGCACAGGACTGGGTGTGATATTCCATCCTCCTGCCCTGGTGGGTCCCTGAAGCCTGATGCATACAGCACCCCCTCCCCACACAGTGCTTGAGATATCCTCCCTCCCATGCACAAGCATAGGAAAAGGCTGGGAAGGAAAAGAAAGGAGGTGAAGGGGAAAAGAAAGAAAACACCTCAGCCTGAAAGACAGTCACGGTCTTTCAGACAGCAGAAAGTCAAGCAAGAAAAAGACCCTTTAAAAAAAGGTCTTATTGCAGCATCTGTAGGCAGCTTAGGTTACCGGAGACTCTCTAGTGATTCAGAAGACTTTGACCAAGAAAGTTAAAGCCAGGGACGATCAATGAGTCTCTGCAAGCAGCATCGCATCGGGTTACCTGCTGAGACCAGACAGCAGGAGCTGCACTTTGTAACTTTTTCTTTTTTTTTTTTTTTTTTCCCTGATCTGGTAATGAGTCTGAGCATGGAAAACAAACCTCCCTCCCCCTACACACTAATCTTTCACTCCCTAGAAAACGACTTGTTTAAGTGCCTTTTTCCCCTCCACATGTTGTTAGAAACCAGAGTTGTAATTTCTGGGTACACAAGTATCCTGCAGCTACAAGGCAGGCGAGAGGAGCTGGAAAGCAGGAGGACGTGGAGGATAACATCCCAGACACCGGGGTAGGTGTCTGCTGCCAGAGGACAACATGCAACCCTTCTGAGCAGGGCTGTCCTTTTATGGAGAAACCAAAAAAAAAACCTTCTCAGATGACTTCTCAAGCATCTCATAAACACCATCTTTGCTGCTGCAGCTATTTAGTTAACCCATGCTCAGCTTCAGCCTTGTGTGCACCAAGTTTTGGTCATGCCTTGACTAACCCAGAGCCAAAGGGATCTGGGAAGGTGTCGAGAATAGCCCATATCTAAGAGCTTTTTGGTTTTGTTTCATTCATGGAGTGAGGACACCTGCAAAATGTTTCTACATCTTATTTTCCTGGTTCAGGAGTGCGGGGGCACGTCCTCTGCAACTGGGGTGCAAAGCTAACAGAGCCAAGTGGGGTCCCAAGGTGAGGTCCTCGGGTGCCAGAAGGACACACAAAGGACATGTGCAGAGGAGTGCAGCAAGGACAGGCTGGTGATGTAAAAACAATCCTGCTTCCCTCCACAGCAAATGTCAGCTCCTCCAAGCCAGCAGTGTTTGTTGACAGCCTGCTTTGCTCAGTCTCTAGAGCTGGTAAAGGATTTTGGGGGAGAAGGAAATCACAGATGCCCAAATGTTTCATTTTAAAGGAAAAAAAAAAATTAATGCTTTGATTCAGGGTGACTTTTTACTTTCAAATTTTAAGCAATTTACTAAAACCTGAAATAAAATCCTCAAAATAAGAAATTCTGAGGTCTAAATGAATCATTCCCCAATTACTAAATGGTATCAGCCCCTTCTGAAATAGCTTTCAAGAACATTTGTGATTAAAAAAAAATAATTGGCCCACTACAAGCTGGGGAAAACCCAAAAGTTTTGAAATACCATAAGTAAGTCCTCCCAGAAAATATCATTATTTGCTTCTGTGATTGCAACTTATGACCCACTGACAGAGGAGTCCCCATAACAGCAAGGGCAGATCCCAGAAAGAGGAGGAGGCTGGTGCCCAGGGGCTGCATCCTCCCTCAAAGACAGTTTCTGTTCATCCTAGAAGTAGAGGTTACTTGGGATGAAACAAGGCAGCACAGTGAAAATCTAGGAGTGGCAGCTAAGACAAAAGAGGCTGGGACAGGTCCCTTCTGCACCCGGCAAGGTGTCCATATAGAAGAGACCTCCCTATATATGCCCCTCCCTATAGGAATGCAGCAGGTCTTCTCACCAAATATTCGTTGTGGTGACAGCTGAGGTGTTAAACACAACGCAGAGACACTGTGCTGGCCTGAAAGCTTGTGTGGTCACCAACGTGCACATGGATTGGTGCTTGAGCGTGTCTCCTCTGGAGCTGGTGCTGGGCCAGGCAACTATAGTGAGGCCTCATTCAGCTGCAGAAGGTTTTGTCTCTCCTCGAGGAGAGGCAAATAACTTCTGGTATCTCCACTTCTCTGCATGTGAGGGGGAAAGGAGATAGAGGAGGGTAATAGTTTGGGTATGGATGGAGACAGAAGAAACTTGCTAAGGGGTTCAGAGGAGTGGTCAGATACCGGGTGGCATCTGACACAGGAGGAAGCTGCCATTCATTTCAGGCTGCATCCCTCCCTGCAGCCCCCTGTTCGGGCTGGCGACATTGCTTTGACCTTGCGACCAGGCACCTCTGTGCCATCTATTAGCTTTTCAGCCTGGTTCCTCCCTTCCCCGCTCCCACCCCAGCCCCTCACCCTCCCCTGGAGACCCATGCAGCAACCGAGTGCCACATTTTCAATTTACACCGACTAAATGATTCATCATCACCTAAAGAGACCTGAACAGAGCCCAGGAGGTGAGCTGAGCTATGGCAGGGACAAAGAGAGGAGGGGGGGGGGCAAGATCGGGGCTAAAAATACAGAGATGAAAAGCTCCGGTGACCTGCTCTGTATCGGTTCTCCTCTTCTCGGGGCAGAAACCAATCAATCCTTCCCCCTCCCCTCTTTTCTCCTGCAGCCGTCTGTGGGTCTGTCTGTCTCTTTCTCTCTCAGAGGACTCGAGTTTCTCGGTGTAAGGTTAGGACAGCAGAGCCGTGGAAATCGATTCCTGAGCCCTGGCACGCCGCCCTCCACGCAGACAGCCCAGCTCCGCCGTGAGACGATGGATGGAGAGCTGTCCCCAGGCATTCCCAGACCTCTCACGGGGTGGGAGGTGAGGGTAGCTTGGAAACGGGATTCCAGGGAAAAGAGTCGCAAATCCCGAAATAAGACAGACCCAGGTAAAAGAAACAAAAACACAGATGCTGCACCCCTAGCTGGCAGTTTTCATCTGTCTCCCAGTCTACCGCTGATCCTCTTGATGGTTTATACTGGAGGAAAAATATGAGTGAAAGACATGGCATCGCTGACAGGCAATCTACTTTCCAGTACCGCTTTACCCCAGGTCTTGCACAGCCCGACCTCCTGCTCCATCCCTTCCACAAAACATCTCCCACATCAACACAGCTGGATTTAACCGGGCATTAGAAAGCCCCTGGGATTTCCCACAGGGAGGGAAGAAGGAAGGGTTAGGACTCACGAGGGGAAATGTGTATAGAATCATAGCATCGTAGAATTGTTTAGGTTGAAGAAGATCATTACGATCATAGAGTCCAACCGAACCAAGTCTACCACTAAACCAGGTCTCTGAGCACCACATCTACACAACTTTTAAATACCTCCAGAGAGGGAGACTCCACCACTTCCCTGGGCAGCCTGTTCCAGTGCTTGACAACCCCTTTCATGATTTTTTTTTCCTAATATCCAATCCAAATTTTCCTAATCCAAATATTTCCTAATATCCTAATATCCAAATCTCTGCTAGCACAACTTGAGGCCACTTCCTCTTGTCCTATGGCTTGTTACATGCAAGACCTGCACCCCATCTCACTACAACTGCTTTTCAGGTAGTTGTAGAATAGCAGAATAGCACATATCCTCAGAGGTCCTCATGCAGGAGTCATTGACGATGCATCCCACCTGAGGAAAAGTCAGTTAATGAATCTTAGGGTGTTCTGCTGTGCAAAAAGTCTCTCTGATAAGAGACTTAGTATTAAGGCAATCTCACCCTGAATATGCTCACAGCTAAATCTTGTTGAATGTAAGGTATGGTGCTTAGGGACATAGTTTAGTGGTGCACCTGGAACTGCAAGATTAATGGTTGGACTTGGTGATCTTAAAGGTCTTTTCCAACCTAAACAATACTATAATTCTATGTAATTCGCTCCTCTGCTCTCAGGGCTACCTAAAAAGATGAGGAAACAGATCCAGAGAGGAACACCTTAAGCTGCGCTGAAAACTCATTTCAAACCAGAACTGGAAATCTGATTTCTTGACTGCCATGGAAGCTAGGGGGAAGGAACAGACTGAAGTGAGATTTGATCACATTTTCTTTCCAACTACTTAAAAAAATATCCACAGGGAATTAATTTCTGTGACCCTGCTGCAAGCTACATAAGTAAGAGATGCCTGTCTTTTCCAGATAAGGAAACAGAGGTTAAATGACCACAGGGAGGAGGGCATGGGGATCCTGACATCAGCCAGATCCAACTGTAAGGTCAAACTACTTGAAGGACTGAGTCTATAGGAGTCTTTCTTGTAACTATGTCAATGCTGCTTCCACCATTTTTCATCAGCCATCACATTTCACACACTCCTTCACAATCATCTGCCAGGCAACCTGCAGTTGTCTCTGCTCTTTTTCTCTTCTTTTGGGGATTTGTTGCTGGATGCACTTTTTGCTTGTTGCCAGTGACCCTGGACAGCAGGAGGTGAAAAATCTAGCATGGCTGTGGCACAATCAATGGCCAAATTCATGCTTTCCTGTACTGCTTGCACATAGTCTGTGCCTCTTTGCCATCCGCAGAAAAACAGAGTTCTGTATAGGATGGATGCAGGATAAAATGATGTGGAAACGCACTATAGAGCTGTATATCAATTGGAAATAATCTCAGGTCGGCAGAGTGAAAGTTTCATGAGTTCTTGTCTATCTAAACCAACTCACGATCCCTTGAACAGTTCCAGAGCCTGAGTCAAATTTTTGGACAACTTTTGGAATGGATCACCTAGATCTGATCTGAACTTAAGCAGACTGTCATGGGTTTGGATTAGGCTCACACAAACTAAAGAGCATCCACAGAAGGCTGGAATATGGCACAGGTATGTTCCCTCTTCTTCTCCTCCAAAAAGGAGAAGTAGCAAGGAGGATCACTTCAGCTGGATCTCCGTCTCCACCAGGAGGGTTTGTAAGTTCAACAGGAAGAAGTCAGAGGTGAATTTGGCCAGAGAAGACAGAAACACTGCAATAGCAAAGTCCATCAGAAAAACCTTCCATCGTTGCCAAGGACACTGTGAGACTTGGAGTGACAGCACCCTGCAGAGCCACACTCAGCTGGAGGTGTTTGGTTAGACAGATCCCATGCACTTTCCAGCCACAGTCTCTGCTGAGAGGTTCTTGGCAAATGAGTCCACCCTGCCACTCATAGGCAGGAGCTCAGCCAACTGACACCTCCCTCTCCACGGCTTTGGCAGAGGGCTCTCTGCAGGAGGAGATCACTGACAATGAAGGCTGCAGAGAGGAAACTTCAAGATCAATTGCATCATTTAAAAGCCTGCAGAAAACAAAGCCAATGAACTAATGTCCCAGTTCTGAGGACACTTGGATGCAGTGCTCCTTGCAAGGTGTTAGATAAACCAGCACTTAGAATAACGGCATAGTGAAGTGTGATCCCCTCTTGGCCTGTTACACAGAAGCCCAAGAATGTGGATACAGCTAAATCTGCTCATCATCCTGGTCAGATAAGTGAAATGTGCAGTTTGGCTCATTTGTGCTTATTTGGCACAGTTGAGTTGATCCACACAGTACAAACGTTCAACTTCAGGGTCAACATTTTCTCACGGTGAACATGAACATACCAAACATGAACATACCAAACTGAACTTGGAGTGGACCCCATGATGCTTACAGGGGCCTGGTTCCTCTCAGAGATCATGAGGAGAGGTTCAGGTCAGCCATGGAAAGCTGGAGGTGCTGAGATCATTCTGAGCCAGGCTGCTAGTCAGAACCAAACAGCCCTAAGCGATGGGAACAAGAAGGTAATTGTAACCCAGAGAAGGTAATTATAACCCAGAGGGTTTGATTCAAAGTGTGCCAGGTGGATAGGTGCTTTCACAGTGCAGTCAGAAGACCGTTGACCAGGTGATTGAGGAGATCCCACCAACCTCTATCACACTTCTCTGCCCTTGTCTTTCAAAAAATGCTTCTCAGTTGAAACCTTGCTGGAGGTATCTGGGTGAGTTACAGGCTCACCCGGCTCAGTTAGAGACTGAGACAATATTTTGCATCTGTGCCATGTGCTATAACAGCTGTTGAGGGAAGATGGTTGGGGGAAAAGCAGGGCTGGGGTGGTGGCAAACACCAGCAGGTACTTACGTGTTGTGAAGAACACACCATCCACAGTGAGGGTCGCCTGAGCCCAAGCACTCGCTGCAGGTCTCGTACTGGCTACACGACTCCACAGGCACTCGAGTGAGCTGCAGGAGGAAAGGGGACAACCTGTCAGGCTTTTCACAGTGCTCTGCAACACCCATAATGTTTTGACGGAGGTGCCACCCACCCTGTCCTCTTCCTAGGGTGCCTGTCCTCCCAGAGGAACACCCATTCAGAGCTCGACAGACCTGGGGCAGACACAGGGATGGGGTTGCAGATTGCTCCAGAGTTCAACCTGGTGCAACCCCTGCCCAGATCAGCACTCAACTTGGTGCAATCCCTGTTGAGATCAGCACCTTCTCCTCCCCACGGCCTTTCACGCACCATTGCCAGACGACCTCACACAGTTTCACAGGGAATCAGCAAGTCAGGAAGGCTGTGTGCAGACTGTGATGATGTGGTACCTTGAGACAATTAAACAATGTGTGATCCTCTGCAACGAGTTAAACTCGCTGGATCTCAACTTCTCCTACACTTTGGTTGTGGACCCTGTTACTTTCTGGCTTCCTGTGAGAACTGAGGTCTCGTGATGTCTTTGTCTTCCTCACATGACCTCCTGCACCACCACTGGTCCCAGGAGAGTATTAGCTCCACTTCCTATTGCACATGCATCTTTCCAAGTATCAGTTGTCCCATCCCTGGAGAGGTTGCTCCCAGCAAGAAAAGGACAGATGCTGCCAGCCTGGGTACTGAACGATCTTGCTGTCACCCCGACTGTGAATCTCAGAAGGCACTAGAGGTGGATCTGAAACACCCATCTACTGCCAAGATACTGCATTTTATTACCTTTTCCCTTTTTTTCCTTTCTTCCTTTTTAATTAAAGTATTCAAGTCAGAGATTTCAAAGGCAGAAGGGACTGCTTAGCCTGACCTCCTGTCTAATGGACCAAAGCCTTTCGATTCCTATTAGGTTTTGTAAGCCCCTTACTTCTTTTGATGCCAAACGTACAGGTTGGGCCCAATGACCTGATAGTCTCTTTTCCATTGAATAAAGCTTCAGAGAGCTTCTGTAATACACAGTCAACTGCCAGTGCATTCACCCCAGCTCATGTCAGCAGGGAGAGTTTATTCCTTCAGATGATATAGTGTGGCATTATCCTGAAGAAACACCATTGAGAACTGCCAATGACCAACTGCCAAACAGTTACTCGTGGCAAATGGCAAGGATCCAAGTGACAATTTTTACCTGGTGCAACATTCAAGAGAGTTTGTGCTGTGAAGTGACAGATTAAGTTTCATTCTGATTGCATCTGTAAATGAACCAAGAACTAGCTTTTATATATAAATATATGTCAGGCAAAATTCCAGCTGTTCATGAAGACCTTTTCTGTTTGTAGTAGAAATTGTCTTCCTAACCCTTGCACAGACACCCCACATGGTAGCTGATAGTCTATGAGCAAAAGCTGAAAAATATGGGTTTTTAGCTCTGGCAGGTGGCAGTAGCTTTAGAAAACTTCACATAGAAATACAATAGGATTTATTTACCATTGCACCATTGTCAAGTCACCCAAAGAAACCAACTACGGTTACTGAAAGCTTTTAATGAAAAAGGGAGAATGCGAAAAAAAACCATGAAAAACATCACAAAACCATCTTTCTCAAACTGAATCTATAGCCATGAGGAGAAGAACATAATCAGGACAGACCACAGAGCAACAAAAATGAGAAGATCAAAATGGGGAGCGAGTGATTCCAACTTCTACAAGTATCAAGAAGTTTCAAAAGTGAGATGGTGTAGCCATGAATGCAATTGTTCCACCTCCCTTAATCTTCAGGTCAAGAAGACATCAACTGCTCAACAAATATAAATTCACGATCCAAGATTTCACTCAATTAGACTTGTGTGGAAACCAATAGTCAGTGTTGCATCCAACTTCCCAAAAGACATGCAATTTTTTACAAGAAGACATCAAGCGGTGGAGACTTAGTAATTCCTTACGTCAGCCATTCCCACTTACTATTTCCACGTGAGAAAATCATGTTATAAATTATTTTTCCTTGCTCACATCTAGCTTGACCATGTCTGCTGTGAACATTGGAGGACTTGTAGAAGAGGCAGATAATTAATTTTGAAAGACTGTAAATTTGCCATTCCTCCATCCAGATGCAGTCGATGGCATAATCTCCACCTTGGAATTAGAAATTTGTGACCATAGTTAGGATTGACTATGCAGTTTCTATCCAAACTATTTTCAGTTTAACATATGGCGCTGCTCAATATATCCCCAATAGCCTTAGACAGTTTTTCTTAAGCTTGGCTTCTGAGCTAGTTTACATCTGTCTTACAGAAGTAAGCCTCGGTTAAGAAGTTTAGATCAGAATACGCACTCTTCCAACATCCCATGATGTTGAGTTCAAATGTTCTGAGTCAAAATCCACTTATGACTATGATATATGCACAAGAAAGAAGTCCCGGAGGACTAAAACTTGCTATTTCTTTGCAAATGCTACAAAAACCAGTAGATTTTATAAATTTTGTTAGTATTATTATTCATTAATTAGCCATCAAAGGATATCCAAGATCCTTTCAGAGCCAAGAGGAACCTACTGGGAATCCAGATCTTCGTCTTCATAGAAATGCTTCCTTTTCAGCGTATTTAGGGTACTCAGACTCTACAGGATGCAGCTGGCATGCTGTGTAGGAGTACACCTTGCTTGTGTTGCTGTCCCTGAAAGCAAAGCCATGATGTACGAGCTTGCACCAAACTACATCCCACGTCCTGTCAAGCACATCAGAGTAAGTGTCCTGTGTCAGTATTTGCACTGCTACATGTTATTCCTCCTATAGGAGACCTTTTACGAGTTCACCTCAAGTAGCTTTATTGCGAGATTAATTAAAATTGTACCACGCTGATAAATGTCTTGGGCTGTAAGTGTCAGGCCTTCTAATTAATAAAAACAGAAACTACAAAAAAAGCAAAGGAGCTGCCACTGAAAGGAAAGCTACCTAGGGGTCATCAGCTGAAAACAAAAAGAGCATCAAGCAAATAAGGCACATCAGAGGTCTTATTTTCTTTTGGAACACAGACTGTAATTAATTCAGCTCAGCTTTCCGTGTTGAAAGTTTTGAGAACTGACCATGCCCCCTGGGAGCAATCAGCTTTCTATGCTGCCCCTAAAATAGCTGAAAAAGAAAAGTTCTTGCAGCCTCCCAATTACAGTGCCTTGCCATTATTTGCTGCGTGGAAGGGACTAGACAGCACTGAATGTTGAAATCTCCGTGGTAAACCAGACAGTGATTGCTCCTTCCACCCCTTCTTGATCCTTGGAAAGCCTAACGAATCTTCTGAGGTCATTTCCCAACCTCGGTGAGGCTCCTTACCACTGCCCGTTCATCCAGGTGGAACTTGGATTCAACATTTTGCAGCAAAGACAACCAGGGTTTTAGCAGATGGAGGATTAAAAGCAAGGTGTTCTTCATTTTGGGGTGCCATGAGCCAGGTTAGAGTCATTTATATTGCTGCAGCGCTCACAGCTTAACTCATATTTTGGCTTCATTGTGCTGGAGCAAAATACGGATGTAAAAAGAGACGGATGTAAAAAGGGCTTATGTGTGTAAAGCACATATCCTTACTTCATCAACGAGAGCTGAAGCTGAAAGTAAGGTCTCAGGCAGCTCAAGTAGGTGCTATTTAAATGTCTTTGAAGATGTGGGCTTAAGGCACCTAAGCAAGTTTATGCAAGATGTCCTGAAAAGACTTCATTATTGAACACTAAGTTAGTAAGTACCATGTACTTAGGCTTTAGATTCATTGAAATATTGAAGAAGTGAAGGTAAGGTTCCTATAGATCCCTGTCCACACAGCTGATAGACATCTAGATGTTGCTGTGCTTCCAAGGCTCTGTCCATAACATAGAATCATAGAACTGTCAGGGTTGCAAGGGACCTTAAAGATCATCTTGTTCCAACCCCCCTGCCATGGGCAGGGACATCCCCCACTAGATCAGGCTGCCCAGAGCCCCATCCAGCCTGGCCTGAAAAACTCCCAGGGATGGGGCTGCCACCCCCTCTCTGGGCAACCTGTGCCAGGGTCTCACCACCCTCATGGGGAAAAACTTCTTCCCAACGTCCAATCTGAACCGATCCATCTCCAGCTTCAATCCATTCCCTCTAGTCCTGTCACTACCCGACACCCTCACAAGCCCCTCCCCAGCTTTCTTGTAGCCCCCTTGAGATACTGGAAGCCACAATAAGGTCTCCTCGGAGCCTTATTTTCTGCAGACTGAACAGCCCCAACTCTCTCAGTCTGTCTTCACAGGAGAGATGCTCCAGCCCTCTGAGCATCCTCGTGGCCCTTCTCTGGACACGCTCCAGCACGTCCAGATCTTTCTTGTGCTGTGGGCTCCAGAGCTGGACGCAGCACTCCAGGTGAGGTCTCACAAGAGTGGAGCAGAGGGGGACAATCACCTCCCTCACTCTGCTGGTCACACACCTCTTGATGCAGCCCAGGACACGATTGGCTTTTTGGGCTGCAAGTGCCACTGACGGCTCATGTTGAGCTTCTCGTCCACGAGACCAGAGGGACAAATTATCATCTCCAAAAAAGGCAGAATTTCCAGAGCATCCAGCCCACCACGGGAGTTCCAGGGTCACTGCTGTGCACTGGAGAGCATGGAAGACCCAGGAACATCACGACTGGCACCTTGCTTGGACAGAGAAGACCAAAGGGTCAGGATCTCTATCCCTAGACTTCTATCCATCTAGACCTTCCCCTAATCACAGTTATCCCGAGAAAGATGGAATCTCAAAGCCAAGGTCGGACAACTGGTGAATGAATCTGGTGTCCTTCTCAAGGGCAGCAAGAAAACGATGAGCAGGTCCAGCTGCGGTAGCTGTGGCAGGATTCAGAAAGATAATTTACTTCATCAACACGTTCATTCACAGTCCCCAAAGAAATCGTTCCTGAGTTTCTGGCTCACAAGGACATCTTGAAAAATCTGGCATAATCTGCAAAGTGCTGTACGGTTCAGAGTTCACCTGCTATGTATGATTTTTCACTCAACACTGGGGCACCCCTCACCTCTGATCCAGCCTAAACTCCAAACTGCAGATTATCCAGCTTCCAGCCTGGCTTCTATCCTCTATTCCTAGTATGAATGAGTTACAGAAAGTCATTTAAAACAAAGTGATTGAGGGGTTTGGATCTGATAGACAGTAACAGCTAATCCTGTTAGAAATTTGGCTCCTACTTCTGCCATTATATATTCACAAAAGCTCCTGCTATGTGCTCAGTCATAATTTTCTGGCTCCCATTTTTGACTTTTTTATTTCAATATACATTACTTCTTTTTCCCCTCTTAAACTGCCAACATTCTGGTCAAAACATGAATCATTGCTCAATCTCTGCTGTTATAATTGGATGTTAATACAGCAGCGGGATTTATTCAGTCTGATGGCCTAAGCTAATTTAAATGTACAAAAAGGCATCTTAAGTAGCCGATTTCCTTCCCAACAGTCAAAAGATACATTTCCAAAACACTGAGCAATGACTCTGTCAAGCTATGTGGGTTCTGTGAATGCTGCTATCTTTCAAGACTCAGCCAGCCCCAAAAAAGTGCAGAAAGATTAAGAGAGGAGCTTATTTGATTTCAAAGCCTTGAGTAGAGTGTGCATGATAATACAGTTTATTAACTAGAGCAAGGCAAAAAGCACCTATGAGACCACTGGTGGAACCAGATTCTGCACCCTTAACAGAGTCAGCGAGGATGTTTGGTTACCTCTGCGGCATCCCGGGACGCCGATTTTAATTTAGCCTGAATTAGAGACCTTGAATTCCTCTGGCATGTTTGATATCCTGTGCCTCATCCACCTGACCTACAAACTCAGCAGAAAGAAGCAACACAGAAAAGAAAAGCCCAGGGAGCTGAAGCATCTTTTTTTCTTTTTTTCTTTTTTTTTTTTTTTAAGAAACAGGTAAGAAGCTGGTAAGAAACAAGCCTCACACACAGATGGCTGTAAAACTGATGGGAGGGGAGATGCTCCTGTGGGGATAGAGATGAAGATCTAGGTTTGATTCCAGCCTGTCACTCGGGCGTGATAAGTAAATAACTTGCCAGTTCCACTGGGGCAGGACATGTCATTTCTCATCAGACACCCCCCCAGCTCTTCCTCTTCATTGTAGCCCTCTTCCCAGTAAATACATGCCTAATGGACTTGGAAAACTAGAGGCTTTAATTAAGGAGAGTTAATTAGAAGCAGCAGTAGCTGTCAAGGACAAATGACTCAATAATTAAACTGGGGGTCAACATCCTGCTGCGTGGCAGGTAAATTACCTGTCCGGATATATTTATTCACAAAGGGCTTCCTTCCTACGGCATGAGCGCTGCTTCTCCGCCTCTTCGCTGTCTTGAGCTCCCCTGTACATCTTTGGTGAAAGATGTCTTTGCTCCAGTGATTCCAGAATAAATTCCCAGCCACGATCAGTCATAGAACCATAGAATCATAGAATCATGGAACAGTTTCAGTTGGAAGAGACCTTCAAGATCATTGAGTCCAACCTTTTCCTAGCCCTATTACCACCACTAAACCCTGTCCCTCAGCACAACATCTCCCCATCTCTTAAACACCTGCAGGGATGGCGACTCAACCCGTCCCTGGGCAGGCTGTTCCACTGCCTGACAACCCTCTCAGCAAAGAAAGTCTTCCTAATATCCAACCGGAACCTCCCCTGGTGCAACTTAAGGCAGTTTCCCCTTGTCCTATCACTCACCACTAGGGAGAACAGAC